>NC_092107.1:37107342-37129842 GCF_045679555.1 Salvelinus alpinus
CTCTTTTTTTTTCTACCATGTTATTGACTTGTTTATTGTTTACTCCATGTGTAACTCTGTGTTGTCTGTTCACACTGCTATGCTTTATCTTGGCCAGGTCGCAGTTGCAAATGAGAACTTGTTCTCAACTAGCCTACCTGGTTAAATAAAGGTGAAATAATAATATAATGTGTAGAGGACTGAAGAGTTGATCTGTTATAAAGACTGTTCCATGAAACAGAAATGGATATCTCCTCAAAAGAAATGTCTTCAGCTAAACTACAGTTTAGTTCTGAGATTCTGTTCCCGTTGAGAGGTACAGCACAGACTACACTAATCTTTGCACAATGGCCACTCTGTGAAAGATTCAGTGCAGTGATGAGTGGAAGGCGAAGGAAAAGAAGAGAGAGGGAGAGAAGAGGGAACATTTAGGGGAAAAATAATGAGAGAACACTTTGGGCAGATAAAGAGAAATGAAATGGAAGAAAAACATACCGTTTCTGTTAGATTGTGAAGAGAAAGATAGAACTAACAAGATACTTTCAAAAAACGTATTTCTCTCTCACCCACCTTCCCTCCACCCCTCTCTCTCTCACCCACTCTCTCCATCCCCTTTAAATATGCCCCTTTTCCAAATGTACTCTTTGTCTCACTCTTCTTCTTCCCCCGTCTCTCTTTCGCTCTGTTTCTTTCTCTCCCTCCCTCCTTCCCATAACCCCCCTCTCCCTCCCTCCTTCTCTCCACCCCCATCTCTCTCCCTCCCTCCTTCTCTCCACCCCCATCTCTCTCCCTCCTTCCCTTCACCCCCCTCTCTCCCTCCTTCCCCCCACCCCCCCTTTCTCTCTCCCTCCTTCCCTCCACCCCCCTCTCTCCCTCCTTCCCTCTATCCGCCCTCTCTCTCTCTATCCCTCCTTCCCTCCACCCCTCTCTCTCACCCTCCTTCCCTTCACCCCCCTCTCTCCCTCCTTCCCCCCACCCCCCCTTTCTCTCTCCCTCCTTCCCTCCACCCCCCTCTCTCCCTCCTTCCCTTCACCCCCCTCTCTCCCTCCTTCCCCCCACCCCCCCTTTCTCTCTCCCTCCTTCCCTTCACCCCCCTCTCTCCCTCCTTCCCCCCACCCCCCCTTTCTCTCTCCCTCCTTCCCTCCACCCCCCTCTCTCCCTCCTTCCCTCCACCCGCCCTCTCTCTCTCCCTGGATTATCCTAATTCCCAAATTCAATTATGTTTATTAGCTCTCCCTGTGTGACAGAGAGGGAAATGGACCTCAGTAGTCTTCATCTCAGGCCTGAAGTAGGGAGTGTGTTTGTGTGTGTGTGTGTGTGTGTGTGGGTCTTTGGATATGTGTGCATGAGAATCAGAATGGAGGAGAACATTTGGCTGTTTGAGGATTGTACTCACCTCATCAATATTCAAACTCTGTGCAGCGCTTTACTTGGCCGCTCCTCACGCTCCGACACTCACGGCCTGACACAGCAGCCACAGTGAGTTGTTCTCCCTCCTCCTTCACTTCTCACCCCTTATTTCACCCCACAAGCAGGCAGGATCTCTCTTTTCTTCATCCTTTCTTCCCTATTCACCTCCTCATCTCATACATTTACCTAAAAGAGGTTTGGGACATAAGAAGTCAGGGTAATTCAAGCTTCTTAAACATAAACGTTTCCCTCTACATAATAAGACCAGCCTGGAACAGTAAGCCCTAAACCTCCATGTTGTTTTGTGTTACAAAGTAGTGGCATTTTGTTCTCTATATGTTTGACTAGTTCTGTCTGTTTGACTAGTTCTGTCTGTTTGACTAGTTTTGGCTGTTTGACTAGTTCTGTCTGTTTGACTAGTTTTGGCTGTTTGACTAGTTTTGGCTGTTTGACTAGTTCTGTCTGTTTGACTAGTTCTGTCTGTTTGACTAGTGCTGGCTGTTTGACTAGTGCTGGCTGTTTGACTAGTTCTGTCTGTTTGACTAGTGGTGGCTGTTTGACTAGTTCTGTCTGTTTGACTAGTTCTGTCTGTTTGACTAGTGCTGGCTGTTTGACTAGTTCTGTCTGTTTGACTAGTTCTGTCTGTTTGACTAGTTCTGCTGTAGGCCTGTCTTAATGTAAAGTGATGTCATGTATCCTGGAGACATGTTAGATCACAGCACAGTGTGGGTGAGTAATGTCATTATGTATGGGGTACTCCCTCCCTCCCTCCCTCCCTCCCTCCCTCCCTCCCTCCCTCCCCCCCCCCTCTCTCTCTCTCTCTCTCTCTCTCTCTCTCTCTCTCTCTCTCTCTCTCTCTCTCTATCCCCTCCCTCAATCTCTTCTTCCTCTCTCTTCCTCTTCTCTCTCTCTCTCTCTCTAGCCTGTGCTGCTCACCTGCAGTGAAGCAGAGCCTCTTTCTCTCTGTAACTGTCTCTCCCCTCCTTCACTTCTATCCTCTTCTACCCATTCCCACGCTGTGAGCCTCCTGGGAGTCTGTCTGTGCACACTGCAGGAGACTGGGAGAGAGACCGAGAGAGAAGTAGGGGAGAGAAAAAGTATTATCATGGTTCCTGTGTAGATGTAGTGAGGAGAGAGAGGCAGTGATAACAGTCAGTGGATATAGCTGGCCCCTGGGCAGCATGAATAATGCAATGAGCTCCCTCAATGGGGATCACATAAACCTTCTCCAACTGTTCTCACACTCATCCTCCTTCTCTCTCTCTCCCTCCTCCTGCTCCTTCTCTCTCCCTCCTCCTCCTGCTCCTTCTCTCTCCCTCCTCCTCATCCTCCTTCTCTCTCCCTCCTCATCATCCTCCTTCTCTCTCCCTCCTCCTCATCCTCCTTCTCTCTCCCTCCTCGTCATCCTCCTTCTCTCTCCCTCCTCCTCATCCTCCTTCTCTCTCCCTCCTCCTGCTCCTTCTCTCTCCCTCCTCCTGCTCCTTCTCTCTCCCTCCTCCTCATCCTCCTTCTCTCTCCCTCCTCCTCATCCTCCTTCTCTCTCCCTCCTCGTCATCCTCCTTCTCTCTCCCTCCTCCTCCTGCTCCTTCTCTCTCCCTCCTCCTCATCCTCCTTCTCTCTCCCTCCTCGTCATTCTCCTTCTCTCTCCCTCCTCCCCCTGCTCCTTCTCTCAATGCAAGGGGCTTTATTGACATGGGAAACATATGTTAACATTGCCAAAGCAAGTAAAGTAGATAATAAACAAAAGTGAAATAAACAATAAAAACGAACAGTAAACATTACACTCACAGAAGTTACAAAAGAACAAAGACATTTCAAATGTCATATAATGTAAAGTTGAAGTCAGAAGTTTACATACACTTGGAGGTTGGAGTCATTAAAACTCATTTTTCAACCACTCCACAAATTTCTTGTTAACAAACTATAGTTTTGGCAAGTTGGTTAGGACATCTACTTTGTGCATGACACAAGTCATTTTTCCAACAATTGTTTACAGACAGATTATTTCACTTAAAATTCACTGTATCACAATTCCAGTGGGTCAGAAGTTTACATACACTAAGTTGACTGTGCCTTTAAACAGCTTGGAAAATTCCAGAAAATTCTGTCATGGCTTTAAAAGTTCAGGAAGGAGACGCGTTCTGTCTCCTAGAGATGAACCTACTTTGGTGTGGAAAGTGCAAATCAATCCCAGAACAACGGCAAAGGATCTTGTGAAGATGCTGGAGGAAACAGGTACAAAAGTATCTATATCCACAGTAAAACGAGTCCTATATCGACATAACCTGAAAGGCCACTCAGCAAGAAGAAGAAGCCACTGCTCCAAAACCGCCATAAAAAAGCCAGACTACGGTTTGCAACTGCACATGGGGACAAAGATCGTACTTTTTGGAGAAATGTCCTCTGGTCTGATGAAACAAAAATAGAACTGTTTGGCCATAATGACCATCATTATGTTAGGAGGAAAAAGGGGGATGCTTACAAGCTGAAGAACACCATCCCAACCGTGAAGCACGGGGGTGGCAGCATCATGTTGTGGGGACTCTTTGCTGCAGGAGGGACTGGTGCACTTCACAAAATAGATGGCATCATGAGGTAGGAAAATTATGTGGATATATTGAAGCAACATCTCAAGACATCAGTCAGGAAGTTAAAGCTTGGTCGCAAATGTGTCTTCCAAATGGACAATGACCCCAAACATACTTCCAAAGTTGTGGCCAAATGGCTTAAGGACAACAAAGTCAAGCTATTGGAGTGGCCATCACAAAGCCCTGACCTCAATCCTATGGAAAATTTGTCGGCAGAACTGAAAAAGCGTGTGCGAGCAAGGAGGCCTACAAACCTGACTCATTTACACCAACTCTGTCAGGAGGAATGGGCCAAAATTCACACAACTTATTGTGGGAAGCTTGTGGAAGGCTTCCCGAAACATTTTACCCAAGTTAAACAATTTAAAGGCAATGCTACCAATTACTAATTGAGTGTATGTAAACTTCTGACCCAATGGGAATGTGATGAAAGAACTAAAAGCTGAAATAAATAATTCTCTCTACTGTTATTCTGGCATTTCACATTCTTAAAATAAAGTTGTGATCCTAGCTGACCTAAGACAGGGAATGTTTACTATGATTAAATGTCAGGAATTGTGAAAAACTGAGTTTCAATGTATTTGGCTAAGGTGTATGGAAACTTCCGACTTCAACTGTATATATACAGTGTTGTAACGATGTCCAAATGGTTAAAGTACAATAGGGAAATTAAATATGCGTAAATATGAGTTGTATTTACAATGGTGTTTGTTCTTCACTGGTTGCCCTTGTGGCAACAGGTCACAAATATTGCTGCTGGGATGGTACACTGTGGTATTTCACCCAATAGATATGTGAGTTTATCGAAATTGGGTTTGTTTTCGAATTCTTTGTGGATCTATGTAATCTGAAGGTAATATGTGTCTCTAATATGGTCATAAATTTGGCAGGAGGTTAGGAAGTGCAGCTCAGTTTCTCTCTCTCCCTCCTTCTCTCTCATATCAAATCAAATCAAATGTTATTGGTCACATACACATGGTTAGCAGATGTTAATGTGAGTGTAGCGAGATGCTTGTGCTTCTAGTTCCGACAGTGCAGTAATATTAACAATATCTATTTTCTAATCTAATCTAACAATTCCCCAACAACTACCTACTACACACAAATCTAAAGGGGTGAATGAGAATATGTACATACTGTATAAGTATATGGATGAGCGATGGCCGAGCGTCATAGGCAAGGTGCAATAGATGGTATAAAATACAGTATATACATATGAGATGAGTAATGTAAGATATGTAAACATTATTAAAGTGGCATTGTTTAAAGTGACTTTAAAAAAAATATTTGTTTTTGTTTTTATTTAAAGTGACTAGTGATCCATTTATTAAAGTGTCCAGTGATTGGGTCCCAATGTAGGCATCAGCCTCTCTGAGTAAGTGATTTCTGTTTAGCAGTCTGATGGCCTTGAGATAGAAGCTGTTTTTCTGTCTCTCGGTCCCTGCTTTGATGCACCTGTACTGACCTCGCCTTCTGGATGACAGCGGGGTGAACAGGCAGTGGCTCGGGTGGTTGTTGTCCTTGATGATCTTTTTGGCCTTCCTGTGACATCGGGTGCTGTAGGTGTCATGGAGGGCAGGTAGTTTGCCCCCGGTGATGCGTTGTGCAGACCGCACCACCCTCTGGCGAGCCTTGCGGTTAAGGGCAGTGCAGTTGCCGTACCAGGCGGTGATACAGCCCGACAGCACGCTCTTGATTGTGCATCTGTAAAAGTTTGTCAGGGTTTTGGGTGACAAGCCACATTTCTTCAGCCTCTTGAAGTTGAAGAGGTGCTGTTGCGCTGTGAAAGAGGTGGTTGATAAAGAATAGCTTTCCCGTACCTGTTCAGGATGTTGCAGGTAATAAATATTGCAGTCAGTGTAATTCCCCTCGTCTGTCCTTAAGAGCACAAGCAGCTGATGGATGAAGGCAGACAAGGCTGTCTGTCAATCATCCACATTTATATCACTGCTCTACTCCATGATGATGGATTAGATGGAATATCACAGCTCTACTCCATGATGCTGGATAGGATGGAATATCACAGCTCTACTCCATGATGCTGGATAGGATGGAATATCACCGCTCTACTCCATGATGATGGATTGGAAGGAATATCACAGCTCTACTCCATGATGATGGATAGGATGGAATATCACCGCTCTACTCCATGATGCTGGATAGGATGGAATATCACCGCTCTACTCCAAGATGATGGATAGGATGGAATATCCCCGCTCTACTCGAGGATGCTGGATAGGATGGAATATCACCGCTCTACTCCATGATGCTGGATAGGATGGAATATCACCGCTCTACTCCATGATGCTGGATAGGATGGAATATCACCGCTCTACTCCATGATGCTGGATAGGATGGAATATCACTGCTCTACTCCATGATGCTGGATAGGATGGAATATCACAGCTCTACTCCAAGATGATGGATAGGATGGAATATCACCGCTCTACTCCATGATGCTGGATAGGATGGAATATCACCGCTCTACTCCAAGATGATGGATAGGATGGAATATCACCGCTCTACTCCATGATGCTGGATAGGATGGAATATCACCGCTCTACTCCATGATGATGGATAGGATGGAATATCACTGCTCTACTCCATGATGATTGATAGGATGGAATATCACCGCTCTACTCCATGATGCTGGATAGGATGGAATATCACCGCTCTACTCCATGATGATGGATAGGATGGAATATCACCGCTCTACTCCATGATGCTGGATAGGATGGAATATCACCGCTCTACTCCATGATGATGGATAGGATGGAATATCACCGCTCTACTCCATGATGCTGGATAGGATGGAATATCACCGCTCTACTCCATGATGCTGGATAGGATGGAATATCACCGCTCTACTCCATGATGATGGATAGGATGGAATATCACCGCTCTACTCCATGATGCTGGATAGGATGGAATATCACCGATCTACTCCATGATGCTGGATAGGATGGAATATCACCGCTCTACTCCATGATGCTGGATAGGATGGAATATCACCGCTCTACTCCATGATGATGGATAGGATGGAATATCACCGCTCTACTCCATGATGCTGGATAGGCTGGAATATCACCGCTCTACTCCAAGATGATGGATAGGATGGAATATCACCGCTCTACTCCATGATGCTGGATAGGATGGAATATCACCGTTCTACTCCATGATGATAGATAGGATGGAATATCACCGCTCTACTCCATGATGCTGGATAGGATGGAATATCACCGCTCTACTCCATGATGATGGATAGGATGGAATATCGCTGCTCTACTCCATGATGATGGATAGGATGGAATATCACCGCTCTACTCCATGATGCTGGATAGGATGGAATATCACTGCTGTACTCCATGATGCTGGATAGGATGGAATATCACCGCTCTACTCCATGATGGATAGGATGGAATATCACCGCTCTACTCCATGATGCTGGATAGGATGGAATATCACCGCTCTACTCCATGATGATGGATAGGATGGAATATCACCGCTCTACTCCATGATGCTGGATAGAATGGAATATCACCGCTCTACTCCATGATGCTGGATAGGATGGAATATCACCGCTCTACTCCATGATGATGGATAGGATGGAATATCACTGCTCTACTCCATGATGCTGGATAGGATGGAATATCACCGCTCTACTCAATGATGATGGATAGGATGGAATTTCACCGCTCTACTCCATGATGCTGGATAGGATGGAATATCACCGCTCTACTCCATGATGATGGATAGGATGGAATATCACCGCTCTACTCCATGATGATGGATAGGATGGAATATCACCGCTCTACTCCAAGATGATGGATAGGATGGAATATCACCGCTCTACTCCATGATGCTGGATAGGATGGAATATCACCGCTCTACTCCATGATGCTGGATAGAATGGAATATCACCGCTCTACTCCATGATGCTGGATAGGATGGAATATCACCGCTCTACTCCATGATGATGGATAGGATGGAATATCACCGCTCTACTCCATGATGCTGGATAGGATGGAATATCACCGCTCTACTCCATGATGATGGATAGGATGGAATATCACCGCTCTACTCCATGATGCTGGATAGAATGGAATATCACCGCTCTACTCCATGATGCTGGATAGGATGGAATATCACCGCTCTACTCCATGATGATGGATAGGATGGAATATCACCGCTCTACTCCATGATGCTGGATAGGATGGAATATCACCGCTCTACTCCATGATGATGGATAGGATGGAATATCACTGCTCTACTCCATGATGCTGGATAGGATGGAATATCACCGCTCTACTCCATGATGCTGGATAGGATGGAATATCACCGCTCTACTCCATGATGCTGGATAGGATGGAATATCACCGCTCTACTCCATGATGCTTATCACTCAGGTAGGCATTACTCTGGTAGGCAGTGATTATCACTCTGGTAGGCATTACTCTGGTAGGCATTACTCTGGTAGGCAGTGAGTATCACTCTAGTAGGCATTACTCTGGTGGGCATTACTCTGGTAGAAATTACTCGGGTAGGCAGTGATTATCACTCTGGTAGGTATTACTCTGGTAGGCATTACTCTGGTAGGAATTACTCTGGTAGGCAGTGATTATCACTCTGGTAGGCATTACTCTGGTAGGCATTACTCTGGTAGGCAGTGATTATCACTATGGTAGGCATGACTCTGGTAGTCATTACTCTGGTATGCTGTGATTATCACTCTGGTAGGCATTACTCTGGTAGGCATTACTCTGGCAGGCAGTGATTATCACTCTGGTAGGTATTACTCTGGTAGGCAGTGATTATCACTCTGGTAGGCATTATTCTGGTAGGCATTACTCTGGTAGGCAATACTCTGGCAAGCAGTGATTATCACTCTGGTTAGGCATTACTCTGGTAGGCATTACTCTGGTAGGCATTACTCTGGTATGCTGTGATTATCACTCTGGTAGGCATTACTCTGGTAGGCATTATTCTGGTATGCTGTGATTATCACTCTGGTAGGCATTACTCTGGTAGGCATTACTCTGGTATGCTGTGATTATCACTCTGGTAGACATCACTCTGGTAGGCATTACTCTGGTAGGCATTACTCTGATATGCTGTAATTATCACTCTGGTATACATCACTCTGGTAGGCATTACTCTGATACGCTGTGATTATCACTCTGGTAGGCATTACTCTGGTAGGCATTTCTCTGATACGCTGTGATTATCACTCTGGTAGACATCACTCGGGTAGGCATTACTCTGGTATGCTGTGATTATCACTCTGGTAGGCATTACTCTGGTAGGCATTACTCTGGTATGCTGTGATTATCACTCTGGTAGACATCACTCTGGTAGGCATTACTCTGGTAGGCATTACTCTGGTAGGCATTACTCTGGTAGGCATTACTCTGGTATGCTGTGATTATCACTCTGGTAGACATCACTCTGGTAGGCATTACTCTGGTAGGCATTACTCTGGTAGGCATTACTCTGGTAGGTACCTGTCCTTCCTTCCATGCCCCCTGCCGTTGCTCCGGTTCTTCCTGCAGCCCTGGCTCAATGGCTGGGCCTGTATTCCCCATCCAGGAGCTCTTTAAGGAACATAGTTACACAGAGATCCAGGAGCTCTTTAAGGAACATAGTTACACAGAGACTAAGTTAAGTAGCTGTATGGTTTGGGGCTTAAGGACTTAACTACCTTCAGATCCTCTTCCTTGTTGCAGCCACATGTTTACACCATGTAACCTTTTAGAAAATAAAGACAAGCACAAGAGACAACTAATTATAATCCATGATGAATCATCTGTAAACAGAGATCACATAAAACAACACAGAAAAACATTCCATAAACAATGTTAATCTTACCGACATTTGCCTCCAGTCTTCTTATGTCGAGGGCCTCCTTCGCAACAGGTCAAAAGAGGTATGTAAAATGGGTAAGTATACCTATATGAACATACTTTACATTTGCATACAAAACACATATACTTATTAGCTAGCATGACGGAAACAGAGGCTACATTTCAATGGGGCTGGCAAACAGCTAGGCTAAACACAAGACTGTTTTGGCTATCACGTCATGTTGATGTGGTAAAACAAAGTTATACAAACGGCTAAACAACGACATGAAAGTATTCATAAAGCAGAAAGGAAAGTTCCAGATGGAGCCCGGGATAAGGGCTATGAAAGACAGTAATGACGAATGATGGAAGATCATTACATTCTAGATTGACAAAAACAGTAGCTAGGTAACAACAACCAACTGCTTCCTGTTTTGTCTTCTTATGCGGTCTCTACATAGTCACTACTGGACGAATAGGTTTTGTGCAGTAATTCACTAGTACTTTTTCATGAGGGTCTCTCTCTCTCTCTCTCTCTCTCTCTCTCTCTCTCTCTCTCTCTCTCTCTCTCTCTCTCTCTCTCTCTCTCTCTCTCTCTCTCTCACTCTCACTCTCTGTTTGTGTGTGTGTGTGTGTGTGTTCCTCTGTGTATTCGTCTGGCTCCATCTGGGGTTGGCAGGACAGTTGATGGGTAGCAGGTGTTACGACAAACAGAGCTATCGGCCTGCCCATGAGACCCAGAGAGAGAGAGAGTAGAGAGAGGGGGGATAGAGAGAGGGGAGAGAGAGAGAGAGCAAGAGAGAGGGGGGATAGAAAGAGGGGGGAGAGAGAGAGAGGGGAGATAGAGATGGGGAGAGAGAGGAGAAAGGGAGGGGGAGGAGAGAGCAAAAGAGAGGGAGAGAGAGAGAGAGAGCAAAAGAGAGGGAGAGAGAGGAGAGAGAGAATGAGAGAGGGGAGAGAGAGCAAGAGAAGGGGGCGAGAGGAGAGAGAGAGAGAGGGGGGAGAGAGAGAGAGAAAGGGGGGGAGAGAAAGAGAGTGCAAGAGAGAGAGAGCGGGGGAGGAGAGACACTGCCTCTTATTAGGTTTGTAGGCCATCTTAACGGGCTAACCTAAACAAAAAACCCTATCCTTAACCCTTCCCCTAACCTGACAGAATCCTTGGTAGCTGGAACCTGTAGAGTGGGCCTGTGTTCCACCTTAACCCTTCCCCTAACCTGACAGGATCCTTGGTAGCTGGAACCTGTAGAGTGGGCCTGTGTTCCACCTTAACCCTTCCCCTAACCTGACAGGATCCTTGGTAGCTGGAACCTGTAGAGTGGGCCTGTGTTCCACCTTAACCCTTCCCCTAACCTGACAGGATCCTTGGTAGCTGGAACCTGTAGAGTGGGCCTGTGTTCCACCTTAACCCTTCCCCTAACCTGACAGGATCCTTGGTAGCTGGAACCTGTAGAGTGGGCCTGTGTTCCACCTTAACCCTTCCCCTAACCTGACAGGATCCTTGGTAGCTGGAACCTGTAGAGTGGGCCTGTGTTCCACCTTAACCCTTCCCCTAACCTGACAGGATCCTTGGTAGCTGGAACCTGTAGAGTGGGCCTGTGTTCCACCTTAACCCTTCCCCTAACCTGACATGATCCTTGGTAGCTGGAACCTGTAGAGTGGGCCTGTGTTCCACCTTAACCCTTCCCCTAACCTGACAGGATCCTTGGTAGCTGGAACCTGTAGAGTGGGCCTGTGTTCCACCTTAACCCTTCCCCTAACCTGACAGGATCCTGGGCCTGTGCTCAAAGTGGGCCTGTGCTCAATCTCTGTTCTAGTTGTGTTCAGCACTGAGTCAGAGTCAGCTCGCCTGGGGACATATGCTGTACTGACAGATAAATTACTATGTCTCTTTCTAATGGGAATGAAAGCTCTCTCTATTGATTATCTCTCAGTAGGCAATACTATAAAAGTAATGGCATTGCAGTGCAGACTGGGTACAGGTTTTCTTTAGCTTATTCTGAGGCCATAGCCTATGTTATTCAATTGATGTTCACTGCTAATGGGTCAGGACCTTACTGTCACAGGGCAGGAGGTAATGTACTTGGCCTGCAGCATGACGGTGTGGTGTGTCGGTGGTGTGTCGGTGGTGTGTCGGTGGTGTGTGTTAATTGTAGTACTCAACATAAAATGTCTCAGTCTGCCTTGGGAGAAAGGGGCAATTGGCAGCTCTATTGTGGGCAGGCAGCGGCAGAGGAATGGGCCCACTCCATCACAGTGTGTGTGTGTGTGTGTGTGTGTGTGTGTGTGTGTGTGTGTGTGTGTGTGTGTGTGTGTGTGTGTGTGTGTGTGTGTGTGTGTGTGTGTGTGTGTGTGTGTGTGTGTGTGTGTGTGTGTGTGTGTGTGTGTGTGTGTGTGCCAGGCGGTGATGAGAAAGACAATCTCCATCAGGACAGTGTTTCTGCTGAGAATGAGAGCATCAGGTCTGTTCCACTCGCTCTATCAGCACTGCTGCCAGTGTGTGTGTGTTTGTTTGTGTGTGTGTGTCTGCAGAGAGAGAGACAAGAGTTACTGATGAGTTTGGGCGTTTGGTCTAATCTCCCCAACGACTCTGAGTGCTTAAATAACTGCAGGAGGAATGAGGGCCGCTTCTTAGCTTCACGCATGCACACACACACACACACACACACACACACACACACACACACACACACACACACACACACACACACACACACACACACACACACACACACACACACACACACACACACACACACACACACACACACACACACACACACACACACACACACACACACACACACACACACACACAAAAAACACACATTCTCTCTTCACATTGCACACCACTAAAGTTAAAAACTTTCCCTCCCTCCCTCCCTCCCTCCCTCCCTCCCTCCCTCCCTCCCTCCCTCCCTCCCTCCCTCCCTCTCTCTGCATCGCACACCATTGAAGATGTCCGTTAAAGTTGAGAACTTTCTTCCTTTGAGAACACACACACACACACAGAGACACACAGAAACACATACAGACACACACACGGGGCAGAAAAGCAATTACAGAGTCAATCGAGAGGGTTTGATTATAATTTGAGCTCGTGCTGGTGCCGCTTTGGAGCGCACCTGTTACCACCAACGACCAAACGAGATGAGAATTTCGGTTGTCAAGGTTGCAATTTTTTCCTCGCCTTTAAATTACCTTATCTGAAACTCAAATCATATACGATCCTTAGTGACAATGATTATTGAAGTGTTGAAAAGGAAACCAACAAAGTGATGGGGGAAGATGGCCACCAAGTGTTTAGATGTGTCAGAGGTGAGAGAGAGAATGTCATCCTTCATTTGTAGACAACCCTAGCTGTGAGGACACTGTCATACTGGAGGAGAGGCTGATTGAGCTCACCTTCCACCATTTCTCTCTATCCCTTCATCCTCCCTGCTCCCTCCCCTCTCTCTGCCTCTTGTTTTTCTCTCTTCATCCCTCTCTCTTTATTTCTCTATCTCCCTCTTCTTCATCCCTCTCTCTTTATTTCTCTCCCTTTCTCTATCTCTCCCACTTCTTCCCTCCATCTCTCTTTATTTCTCTCCCTTTCTCTCTCCCCCTCTTCTTCCCTCCATCTCTCTTTATTTCTCTCCCTTTCTCTATCTCCCTCTTCTTCCCTCCATCTCTCTTTATTTCTCTCCCTTTCTCTCTCCCTCTCCCCACCTGAAAGAGCCCGTGTCCTGCCTCAGCTATAGGCAGGTAGAGGAGTCTTGGTGGTAACCACTGATAACTGCACCACACTGAGTGGGTAGAAACTCTCAGGAGGGTCAGCAGAAGGGTTCCAGGTGGTTCTAACTCGAACACACTTACCGGGCCTGAGGGGGTATGGTATATGGCCAATATATCACGGCTAAGGGCTGTCCTGAGGAATGAGGCAACGCGGAGCGTCTGGATACAGCCCTTAGCCGTGGTATATTGGCCATATACCACAACCCCCTGAGGGACCCTATGGCTATTATAAACTGGTTACCAACGCAATTAGAACAGTAAAAAGTATTTTTTGTCATATCTGTGGTATACCACAGCTTTCAGCCAATCAGCATCCAGGAGCCAAACTACCCGGTTTATGAATTCAAATATAATATGGGACCTTGTTTTTTTTTAAGGAGGTAGGAATGTATAGATCCATATAAAATGTAAAGTATAAATTGCAATGTTAATCTTAACATTGTGGGAGAACTGCAGAGATATTCTCTCATTACTCAGTCTACCACTGATTCAGTCCATCCTCCTCAGTCTACCTCTGATTCAGTCCATCCTCCTCAGTCTACCTCTGATTCTGTCCATCCTCCTCAGTCTACCTCTGATTCAGTCCATCCTCCTCAGTCTACCTCTGATTCAGTCCATCCTCCTCAGTCTACCTCTGATTCAGTCCATCCTCCTCAGTCTACCTCTGATTCAGTCCATCCTCCTCAGTCTACCTCTGATTCTGTCCATCCTCCTCAGTCTACCTCTGATTCTGTCCATCCTCCTCAGTCTACCTCTGATTCAGTCCATCCTCCTCAGTCTACCACTGATTCTGTCCATCCTCCTCAGTCTACCACTGATTCAGTCCATCCTCCTCAGTCTACCTCTGATTCTGTCCATCCTCCTCAGTCTACCTCTGATTCAGTCCATCCTCCTCAGTCTACCACTGATTCTGTCCATCCTCCTCAGTCTACCTCTGATTCTGTCCATCCTCCTCAGTCTACCACTGATTCTGTCCATCCTCCTCAGTCTACCACTGATTCTGTCCATCCTCCTCAGTCTACCACTGATTCTGTCCATCCTCCTCAGTCTACCTCTGATTCTGTCCATCCTCCTCAGTCTACCTCTGATTCTGTCCATCCTCCTCAGTCTACCACTGATTCTGTCCATCCTCCTCAGTCTACCTCTGATTCTGTCCATCCTCCTCAGTCTACCACTGATTCAGTCCATCCTCCTCAGTCTACCACTGATTCTGTCCATCCTCCTCAGTCTACCTCTGATTCTGTCCATCCTCCTCAGTCTACCACTGATTCTGTCCATCCTCCTCAGTCTACCACTGATTCTGTCCATCCTCCTCGGTCTACCACTGATTCTGTCTATCCTCCTCAGTCTACCACTGATTCTGTCCATCCTCCTCAGTCTACCTCTGATTCTCTCCATCCTCCTCAGTCTACCACTGATTCAGTCCATCCTCCTCAGTCTACCACTGATTCTGTCCATCCTCCTCAGTCTACCACTGATTCTGTCCATCCTCCTCAGTCTACCACTGATTATGTCCATCCTCCTCAGTCTTCCACTGATTCTGTCCATCCTCCTCAGTCTACCACTGATTCTTTCCATCCTCCTCAGTCTACCTCTGATTCTGTCCATCCTCCTCAGTCTACCACTGATTCAGTCCATCCTCCTCAGTCTACCACTGATTCTCTACATCCTCCTCAGTCTACCACTGATTCTCTACATCCTCCTCAGTCTACCACTGATTCTGTCCATCCTCCTCAGTCTACCACTGATTCTGTCCATCCTCCTCAGTCTACCACTGATTCTGTCCATCCTCCTCAGTCTACCTCTGATTCTGTCCATCCTCCTCAGTCTACCACTGATTCAGTCCATCCTCCTCAGTCTACCACTGATTCTGTCCATCCTCCTCAGTCTACCACTGATTCTCTACATCCTCCTCAGTCTACCACTGATTCTGTCCATCCTCCTCGGTCTACCACTGATTCTGTCCATCCTCCTCAGTCTACCACTGATTCTCTACATCCTCCTCAGTCTACCACTGATTCTGTCTATCCTCCTCAGTCTACCTCTGATTCTGTCCATCCTCCTCAGTCTACCACTGATTCAGTCCATCCTCCTCAGTCTACCACTGATTCTGTCCATCCTCCTCAGTCTACCACTGATTCTCTACATCCTCCTCAGTCTACCACTGATTCTGTCTATCCTCCTCAGTCTACCACTGATTCTGTCAATCCTCCTCAGTCTACCACTGATTCTGTCAATCCTCCTCAGTCTACCACTGATTCAGTCTATCCTCCTCAGTCTACCTCTGATTCTGTCCATCCTCCTCAGTCTACCACTGATTCTCTACATCCTCCTCAGTCTACCACTGATTCTGTCCATCCTCCTCGGTCTACCTCTGATTCTGTCCAACCTCCTCAGTCTACCACTGATTCTGTCCATCCTCCTCAGTCTACCTCTGATTCTGTCCATCCTCCTCAGTCTACCTCTGATTCAGTCCATCCTCCTCAGTCTACCTCTGATTCTGTCCATCCTCCTCAGTCTACCTCTGATTCAGTCCATCCTCCTCAGTCTACCACTGATTCTGTCCATCCTCCTCAGTCTACCACTGATTCAGTCCATCCTCCTCAGTCTACCTCTGATTCTGTCCATCCTCCTCAGTCTACCTCTGATTCTGTCCATCCTCCTCAGTCTACCACTGATTCTGTCCATCCTCCTCGGTCTACCACTGATTCTGTCTATCCTCCTCAGTCTACCACTGATTCTGTCCATCCTCCTCAGTCTACCTCTGATTCAGTCCATCCTCCTCAGTCTACCACTGATTCTGTCCATCCTCCTCAGTCTACCTCTGATTCTGTCCATCCTCCTCAGTCTACCTCTGATTCTGTCTATCCTCCTCAGTCTACCTCTGATTCTGTCCATCCTCCTCGGTCTACCACTGATTCTGTCCATCCTCCTCAGTCTACCTCTGATTCTGTCCATCCTCCTCAGTCTACCACTACTGGCTATGATAATGCAGGTATCCAGCCTTGTCAAGCTGACTTGACTTTCTCATTCTTCTAAAGGATTCCTGTGTGTCGACTGCCAAGTTACACAGTATGAGTGTACAGTCTGAACAACAGGTTCTGGCTATAACCCACTGCCTTTTCTTTGACACCTCTCCAAGAGTATGATATGTATCGAAATTAAACAATTGTCTTCATCCCCCACATTGCTATCGAGTAAATTGCTTGATAATAACAATACTACTATATTCTCTCCCAGGGAGACATAAAGAGAAGGGCATGAATAAAAATATATCTGTGTCTGATGTTAAGCTTTCACAGTGACAGTGTAGTATGAGCTGCCATTAAGAGGAGGTGTGTGTGTGTGTGTTTGAGTCAAAAGATTGGACACACCTATATATTCCAGGGTTTTTCTCCTCATTTTTAATAGTGATTAACAGTGAAGACATCAAAACTATGAAATGACACATATCAAATCATGGAGTAACCAAAAAATTGTGAAACAAATCAAAATATATTTTAGATTTGAGATTCTTAAAAGTAGCCACACTTTTCCTTGATGACAGCTTTGCACACTCTAAGCATTCTCTTAACCAGCTTCACCTGGAATGCTTTTCCAACAGCCTTGAAAGAGTTACTACATATGCTGAGCACTTGTTGAATGTTTTTCCTTCCCTCTGTGGTCCAACTCATCTCAAACCATCTCAATTGGGTTGAGGTCAGGTGATTGAGGAGGCCAGGTCATCTGATGCAGCACTCCATCACTCTCCTTCTTGGTCAACTAGCCCTTACACAGCCTGGAGGTGTGTTGGGTCATTGTCCAGTTGATAAACAATTGATAGTCCCACTAAGCGCAAACCAGATGGGATGGCGTATCGCTACAGAATGCTGTGGTAGACATGCTGGTTAAGAGTGCCTTGAATTCTAAATAAATCACTGACAATGTCACCAGCAAAACACTCCGACACCATCACACCTCCTCCTCCATGCTTCACAGTGGGAACCACACATGCAGAGATCATCCATTTACCTACTCTGCGTCTCACAAAGACACGGTGGTTGGAACCAAAAATCTCAAATTTGGACTCATCAGACCAAAGGACAGATTTCCACCGGTCCAATGCCAATTTTTGGCCCTGCAAGTCTCTTCTTCTTATTGGTGTCCTTTACTAGTGGTTTCTTGGCAGCAATTTGACCATGAAGGCCTGATTCACACAGTCTACTCGAAACAGTTGATGTTGAGATGTGTCTGTTACTTGAACTCTGTGAAGCATTTATTTGGACTGCAATTTTTGGGCCTGGTAACTCTAATGAAGTCTGGGTCTTCTTTTCCTGTGGCGGTCCTCATGAGAGCCAGTTTCATCATAGAGCTTGATGGTTTTTGCCACTGCACTTGAAGAAACTTTAAAAGTTCTTGAAATGTTCCATATTGACTTTTTTTATTTCACCTTTATTTAACCAGGTAGGCCAGTTGAGAACAAGTTCTCATTTACAACTGCGACCTGGCCAAGATAAAGCAAAGCAGTGCGACAAAAACAACAACACAGAGTTACACATGGGATAAACAAACGTACAGTCAATAACACAATAGAACAATCTATATACAGTGAGTTCAAATGTAGTAAGATTAGGGAGAATAGGCAATAAATAGGCCATAGTGGAGAAATAATGACAATTTAGCATCAACACTGGAGTGATAGATCTGCAGATGATGATGTGCAATTAGAGATACTGGCGTGCAAAAGAGCAATTATAAATAACAATATGGGGATGAGGTAGTTGGGTGGGCTATTTACAGATGGGCTGTGTACAGGTGCAGTGATCTGTGAGCTGCTCTGACAGCTGATGCTTAAGGTTAGAGAGGGAGATATAAATTAGCTTCAGGGATTTTTGCAATTCGTTCCAGTCGTTGGCAGCAGAGAACTGGGAGGAATGGCGGCCAAAGAAGGAGTTGGCTTTGGGGATGACCAGTGAAATATACATGCTGGAGCGCGTGCTACAGGTGGATGTTGCTATGGTTACCAGTGAGCTGAGATAAGGCGGGGCTTTACCTAGCAAAGACTTATAGATGACCTGGAGCCAGTGGGTTTGGCGACGAATATGAAGCGAGGGCCAGCCAACGAGAGCATACAGGTCGCAGTGGTGGGTAGTATATTGGGATTTGGTGACAAAACGGATGGCACTGTGATAGACTACATCCAATTTGCTGAGTAGAGTGTTGGAGGCTATTTTGTAAATGACATCGCCGAAGTCAAGGATCGGTAGGATAGTCAGTTTTACGAGGGTATGTTTAACAACATGAGTGAAGGAGGCTTTGTTGCGAAATAGGAAGCCGATTCTAGATTTAATTTTGGATTGGAGATGCTTAATGTGAGTCTGGAAGGAGAGTTTACAGCCTAACCAGACACCTAGGTATTTGTAGTTGTCCACATATTCTAAGTCAGAACCGTCCAGAGTAGTGATGCTGGACGGGCAGGCAGGCGGGTGCGGGCAGCAATCGGTTGAAGAGCATGCATTTAGTTTTACTAGCATTTAAGAGCAGTTGCAGGAGGCCACGGAAGGAGAATTGAATGGGATTGAAGCTTGTCTGGATGTTTGTTAACACAGTGTCCAAAGAAGGGCCAGAAGTATACAAAATGGTGTAGTCTGTGTAGAGGTGGATCAGAGAATCACCAGCAGCAAGAGTGACATCATTGATTTATACAGAGAAAAGAGTCGGCCCGAGAATTGAACCCTGTGGCACCCCCATAGAGACTGCCAGGGGTCCGGACAACAGGCCCTCTGATTTGACACACTGAACTCTATCTGAGAAGTAGTTGGTGAACCAGACGAGGCAGTCATTTGAGAAACCAAGGCTGTTGAGTCTGCCGATAAGAATGCAGTGATTGACAGAGTTGAAAGCCTTGGCCAGGTCGATGAAGACGGCTGCACAGTACTGTCTTTTATCGATGGCGGTTATGATATCGTTTAGAACCTTGAGCGTGGCTGAGGTGCACCCGTGACCAGCTCGGAAACCAGATTGCATAGCGGAGAAGGTACGGTGGGATTCGAAATGGTCGGTGATCTGTTTGTTAACTTAGCTTTCGAAGACTGTAGAAAGGCAGGGCAGGATAGATATACTGTAGGTCTGTAACAGTTTGGGTCTAGAGTGTCCCCCTTTTGAAGAGGGGGATGACCGCGGCAGCTTTCCAATCTTTAGGGATCTCAGACGATGCGAAAGAGATATTGAACAGGCTAGTAATAGGGGTTGCAACAATTGGGGTGGATAATTTCAGAAAGAGAGGGTCCAGATTGTCTAGCCCAGTGGATCTTTAGGGGTCCAGATTTTGCAACTCTTTCAGAACATCAGCTATCTGGATTTGGGTGAAGGAGAAGCGGGGGGGGGGGCTTGGGCAAGTTGCTGCGGGGGGTGCAGAGCTGTTGGCCAGGGTAGGGGTAGCCAGGTGGAAAGCATGGCCAGCCGCTGAAAAATGCTTATTGAAATTCTCGATTATCGTAAATTTATCGATGGTGACAGTGTTTCCTAGCCTCAGTGCAGTGGGAAGCTGGGAGGAGGTGCTCTTATTCTCCATGGACTTTACAGTGTCCCAAAACAAATTTCTGTTTGCAAAAGCTAGCCTTTGCTTTGCTAGCCGACTGTGTATATTGGTTCCTAACTTCCCTGAAAAGTTGCATATCACGGGGGCTATTCGATGCAGAACGTCACAGGATGTTTTTGTGCTGGTCAAGGGCAGTCAAGTCTGGAGTGAACCAATGACTATATCTGTTCTTAGTTCTACATTTTCTGAATGAGGCATGCTTATTTAAGATGGTGAGGAAAGCATTCTTCAAGAATAACCAGGCATCTTCTACTGACTGGATGAGGTCAATATCCTTCCAGGATACCAGGGCCAGGTCAATTAGAAAGGCCTGCTAGCAGAAGTGTTTTAGGGAGCATTTGACAGTGATGAGGGGTGGTCGTTTGACCGCGGGCCCATAACGGACGCAGACAATGAGGCAGTGATTGCTGAGATCCTGGTTGAAAACAGCAGAGGTGTATTTGGAGGGCAGGTTGGTCAGGATAATATCTATGAGGGTGCCCATGTTTACGGATTTAGGGTTGTACCTGGTAGGTTCCTTGATGATTTGTGTGAGATTGAGAGCATCTAGCTTAGATTGTAGGACGGCCGGGGTGTTAAGCATATCCCAGTTCAGGTCACCTAGCAGTACGAACTCTGAAGATAAATGGTGGGCAATCAATTCACATATGGTGTCCAGGGCACAGCTGGGGTTGAGGGGGGTCTTTAACAAGCGGCAACAGTGAGAGACTTGTTTCTGGAAAGGTGGATTTAAAGTAAAAGTGGAAGTGTTTGGGCATAGATCTGGATAGTATGACAGAACTCTGCAGACTATCTCTGCAGTAGATTGCAATTCCGCCCCCTTTGGCAGTTCTATCTTGGCAGAAGATGTAGTTGGGAATGGACATTTCTGAATTTTTGGTGGCCTTCCTATGCCAGGATTCAGACACGGCTAGGACATCAGGGTTGGCGGAGTGTGCTAAAGCAGTGAATAAAACAAACTTAGGGAGGAGGCTTCTGATGTTAAGATGCATGGAACCAATGCTTTTATGGTTACAGACTGACCTTCATGTCTTAAAGTAATGATGGAATGATGGTTGTTTCTCTTTCCTTATTTGTTCTTGCAATAATATGGACTTGGTCTTTTACCAAATAGGGCTATCTTCTGTATACCACCTCTACCTTGTCACAACACAACTGATTGGCTCAAACGCATTAAGAAGGAAAGAAATTCCACAAATTAACATTTAACAAGGCACACCTGTTAACTGAAATGCATTCCAGGTGACTCCCTCATGAAGCTGGTTGAGAGAATGCCAAGAGTGTGCAAAGCTGTCGTCAATGCAAAGGGTGGCTACTTTGAAGAATCTATTTTGATTTGTTTAACACTTTTTTGGTTACTACATGATTCCATATGTGTTATTTCATAGTTTTGATGTCTTCACTATTATTCTACAATGTAGAAAATAGTCAAATGTAAAGAAAAACCCTTCAATGAGTAGATGTGTCCAGACTCTTGACTGGTACTGAATGTGTGTTACTGCGTGTGTACTATACTGTATGTGTGTTACTGCGTGTGTACTATACTGAATGTGCGTTACTGCGTGTGTACTATACTGAATGTGTGTTACTGCGAGTGTACTATACTGAATGTGCATTACTGCGTGTGTACTATACTGAATGTGCATTACTGCGTGTGTACTATACTGAATGTGCGTTACTGCGTGTGTACTATACTGAATGTGTGTTACTGCGAGTGTACTATACTGAATGTGCATTACTGCGTGTGTACTATACTGAATGTGCGTTACTGCGTGTGTACTATACTGAATGTGTGTTACTGCGAGTGTACTATACTGAATGTGCATTACTGTGTGTGTACTATACTGAATGTGCATTACTGCGTGTGTACTATACTGAATGAGTGTTACTGCGTGTGTACTATACTGAATGTGCATTACTGCGTGTGTACTATACTGAATGTGTGTTACTGCGTGTGTACTATACTGAATGTGCATTACTGCGTGTGTACTATACTGAATGTGCATTACTGCGTGTGTACTATACTGAATGAGTGTTACTGCGTGTGCACTATACTGAATGTGCATTACTGCGTGTGTACTATACTGAATGTGCGTTACTGCGTGTGTACTATACTGAATGTGCATTACTGTGTGTGTACTATACTGAATGTGCATTACTGCGTGTGTACTATACTGAATGAGTGTTACTGCGTGTGTACTATACTGAATGTGCATTACTGCGTGTGTACTATACTGAATGTGTGTTACTGCTTGTGTACTATACTGAATGTGCGTTACTGCGTGTGTACTATACTGAATGTGCGTTACTGCGTGTGTACTATACTGAATGT
>NC_092107.1:37134842-37154842 GCF_045679555.1 Salvelinus alpinus
GATCAGAGAGAACGTTAGAGAGATCAGAGAGAACGTTAGAGAGATCAGAGAGAACGTGAGAGAGATCAGAGAGAACGTGAGAGAGATCAGAGAGAACGTGAGAGAGATCAGAGAGAACGTTAGAGAGATCAGAGAGAACGTTAGAGAGATCAGAGAGAACGTTAGAGAGATCAGAGAGAACGTGAGAGAGATCAGAGAGAACGTTAGAGAGATCAGAGAGAACGTTAGAGAGATCAGAGAGAACGTGAGAGAGATCAGAGAGAACGTTAGAGAGATCAGAGTGAATGTTTTTGTAAGCTTGTGTGTGTGTGTCTGTGTTCACTGTGAGAGTGTGAAAGAGTTGTGACTTTGATATCATAACTTTTTCTGTGTTGAAAGAGAGTAAGTGCCCCAGTTACCGAGGTATCTTTATCGTTGTGTACACAGGCAGGACCACGTCACTGTTTCCCACCGTCTCGTGCCTCGTGTCGTAAATTAAACCAGCAGCAGCAGTTTGCTCAATGCAGGGTTGGAACTGAGTTTGGAACATTCCAGATGAGATTCATCTATCAGACACACACATTTACATACCCCTATCGCTGACACCTGCCTCCACTCTAACACTTATTGTGTGTGTGTGTGTGTGTGTGTGTGTGTGTGTGTGTGTGTGTGTGTGTGTGTGTGTGTGTGTGTGTGTGTGTGTGTGTGTGTGTGTGTGTGTGTGTGTGTGTGTGTGTGTGTGTGTGTGTGTGTGTGTGTGTGTGTGTGTGTGTGTGTGTGTGTGTGTGTGTACATACAGCACAAAGCTTATGTGGTTGATTTATACCCCCTGAATACTAAGTAGCAGTTAGAAACAGACTAGTGTGTGTGTGGAGATAGGCATTTCGTTTGACACCGTGTGCTTCCTTGAACAAATCGTCTACTGATCAGGTGGTAAACAAGTTTTCTGTAAATACAGACGACTTGAAACTATCACTTCTCCCCTTTCTCTCTCTCTCACCCACTCATTCACACTCAGACAGGGGAGAACATGAGCAAATGAGGAGGGGACAGAGAGGAAAACAAAAGGGATTGTGGAGAGAAGGGAAGAGAGCAGAGGAGAGTGGAAACAGGAGAGGACAGATATTTCAGATTCCAGAGGAGAGATAGAACATGACAGAAGAGGTGAGGGAGAGAGGGAATGGTTCATTAGTGGAGTGCTGCCTCATCTCCAGCTGTAGCTCATTAGGGGGACGGAGGCAGGCCATCAACTTACCCCCAAAATCTGAATCAAGCTGCCTGTGTGTGATCTGTGTGGTTTAATGTTACCCTCTGAGGCTAATGAGCCTCTGCCCACGCTAATCAGGTGTGGAAACCTGATCTCTCTCTCTCTCGCTCGCTCTTTCTCTCTCTCTTTCTCTGCCTCTCTCTCTCTGTCTCTGTCTCTGTCTCTCTCTCACCTTCTCTCTTTCTCTCTACCTGGAAATCTGCCTCTCTCTCTCTATGCTCCTCCTCTAAATCTCTCTCTCTCTCATTTCAATTCAATTATTTGTGAAAATGTGATTGTATTATAAATTCTATTTTAATGTTAAAGAGTTTAATGTTAAAGACCTAATTAGAATAAAATAAAAATAACATTTCAATTTAAGGGCTTTATTGGCATGGGAAACATATGCCAAATCAAGGGAAGTAGATAGTAAAGAAAAGTGGAATAAACAATAAAAGTTTACATTAAACATTAAACTCACAAAAGTATAAGGACATGTCAAATGTCATGTATTAAAATAAATAAACATCATATCAAATCATATTTTATTTGTCACATGCGCCTGAATTAAACCGGTGTAGACCTTACAGTGGAATGCTTACTTACAAGCCCTTAACCAACAATGCAGTTTTAAGAAAAAAAGTGTTAAGAAAGTTTACTAATAATAATTTAAAAAAATAACAGTAGCAAGGCTATTTACAGGGGGTACCGGTACAGAGTCAATATGTTTTATTTTGTATTTTATTTTTACCTTTATTTAACAAGGCAAGTCAGTTAAGAACAAATTCTTATTTTCAATGACGGCCTAGGAAGAGTGGGTTAATTGCCTTGTTCAGGGGCAGGACAACCAATTTTTTATGTATGTTGTGATGGCATTCTCCTGTATTACCAAATGAGGAGAGTTACAAACTACACACCAGTCAGAGTTATACTTAAACTTCATCTTTAATGAGCTTTAAGCTTTAGCCTTTGACTTTCAACAATTCGCTATCTATAATGAATTTTGAGAGTCCCTACAGAAGAATACAAAGATCTTTTATAGCCAAAATACACCCCTCTCAACTTACATGACGAACCACAGATCTTAGGAACAGTTCACAAAGGTTAAGATTTGTATGAAAAATATCTATAAAACATAGCAGACAGTTACTGCTGTGTCAACAGTTCTCATTGTAAAGACCAGTGTCTGGCCCCCTCCTACTCCAAACTGGAACCCGTCTCACCCTGGTACGGTATAGCACAAAACATTACCTTTACTATCTGGAATGCTCTTTAGGCTTCATTACCCAAAGACATCGTAAATCTCCTCTGTCAGTGCTATCTCATAGAGGCCCATCCTCAGTGGAACACACACACCCACAATTGTCGAATAAAACAACCATTCTAATGCAATACAAAGATTATAATATAATCTTACAAGCACTATAACATAATCTTGCAATTTTCCACGACAATGTACATGTAGTTAGAGGTAAAGTGAATATGCATGGATAATAAACAGAGAGTAGCAGCAGCGTAAAAATTGGGGTGTGGGTGGGACAATGCAAATAGTCCGGGTAGCCATTTGATTAGCTGTTTAGGAGTCTTATGGCTTGGGGGTAGAAGCTGTTAAGAAGCCTTTTGGACCTAGACTTGGAGCTCCGGTACTGCTTACCATGCGGTAGCAGAGAGAACAGTCTATGACTAGAGTGGCTGGAGTCTTTGGAATTGCCTTTCTCTGACACCGCCTGGTATAGAGGTATATCCTGCCTGGATGGCAGGAAGTTTGGCCTGTGTAGTGACTTGCGGTCAGAGGCTGAGCAGTTGCCATACCAGGCGGTGATGCAACCAGTCAGGATGCTCTCAATGGTGCAGCTGTAGAACTTTTTGAGGATGTGAGGACCCATGTCAAATCTTTTCAGTCTCCTGAGGGGGAATAGGCGTTGTT
This sequence comes from Salvelinus alpinus, assembly GCF_045679555.1. Taxonomy (NCBI): domain Eukaryota; kingdom Metazoa; phylum Chordata; class Actinopteri; order Salmoniformes; family Salmonidae; genus Salvelinus; species Salvelinus alpinus. The sequence continues at coordinate 37,137,995 of NC_092107.1, forward strand.
GTGCCCTCTTCACGACTGCTTTGGTGTGTTTGGACCATGATAGTTTGATGGTGATGTTGACACCAAGGAAATCGAAGCTTTCAACCTGCTCCACTGCAGCCCCGTCGATGAGAATGGGGGCGTGCTCGGTGCTCCTTTTCCTGTAGTCCACAATCATCTCCTTTGTCTTGATCACGTTGAGGGAGAGGTTGTTGTCCTGGCACCACACGGTCAGGTGTTTGACCTCCTCCCTATAGGCTGTCTCGTTGCTGTCGGTGATCAGGCCTACCACTGTTGTGTCGTCAGCAAACTTAGTGAATGTGTTGGAGTCGTGCTCAGCCATGCAGTCATGAGTGAACAGGAGGGGACTGAGCACGCACCCCTGAGGGGCCCCCGAGTTGAGTATCAGCGTGGCGGATGTGTTGTTACCTACCCTTACCATCTGGGGGCGGCCTGTCAGCAAGTCCAGGATCCAGTTGCAGAGGGAGGTGTTTAATCCCAGGGTCTTTAGCTCAGTGAACATAAATATGGGTTATATTTACAATGGTGTTTGTTATTCACTGGTTGCCCATTTATTGTGGCAACAGGTCACAACTCTTGCTGCTGTGATGGTGCACTGTGGTATTTAACCCAATAGATATGGGAGTTTATCAAAATTGGCTTTGTTTTCAAATTCTTTGTGGATCTGTGTAATCTGATATGGTCTCTCATACATTTGGCAGGAGGTTAGGAAGTGCAGTCTGTACTGAGTCTGTACATAATCAAAGCTTTCCTTAAGTTTGGGTCAGTCACAATGGTCAGGTATTCTGTCAATGTGTACTCTCTGTTTAGGGGCAAATAACATTCTAGTTTGCTCAGTTTGTTTGTTTAAAGTAATTATCTTTTTGCTTTCTCATGATTTGGTTGGGTCTAATTGTGTTGCTGTCCTGGGGCTCTGTGGGGTCTGTTTGTGTTTGTGACCAGAGCCCCAGGACCAGCTAGCTTAGTGGGGTCCTCTCCAGGTTAATCTCTCTGTAAATGATGGCTTTGTTATGGAAGCTTTGGGAATCACTTCCTTTTAGGTGGTTGTAGAATTTAACGGCTCTTTTCTGGATTTTGATAATTAGTGGGTATCGGCCTAATTCTCCTCTGCATGCATTATTTGGTGTTCTACGTTGTACACGGAGGATATTTTTGCAGAATTCTGCATGCAGAGTCTCAATTTGGTGTCTGTCCCATTTTGTGAATTCTTGGTTGGCGAGCGGACCCCAGACTTCACAACCAAGAAGGGCAATGGGTTCTATAACTGATTCAAGTATTTTTAGCCAGAACCTAATTGGTATGTCAAATTTTATGTTCCTTTTGATGGCATAGAAAACTTGTCTTGCCTTGTCTCACAGCTTTCTGGAAGTTACCTGTGGCGCTGATGTTTAGGCCGAGGTATGTATTGTTTTTTGTGTGCTCTAGGGCAACGGTGTCTAGATGGAATTTGTATTTGTGGTCCTGGAAACTGGACCTTTTTTGGAACACCATTCTTTTTGTCTTACTAAGATTTACTGTCAGGGCCCAGGTCTGTCAGGGCCCAGGTCTGTCAGGGCCCAGGTCTGTCAGGGCCCAGGTCTGGCAGGGCCCAGGTCTGGCAGGGCCCAGGTCTGGCAGGGCCCAGGTCTGGCAGGGCCCAGGTCTGGACGGGCCCAGGTCTGGACGGGCCCAGGTCTGTCAGGGCCCAGGTCTGGCAGGGCCCAGGTCTGGCAGGGCCCAGGTCTGGCAGGGCCCAGGTCTGGCAGGGCCCAGGTCTGGCAGGGCCCAGGTATGTCAGGGCCCAGGTCTGTCAGGGCCCAGGTCTGTCAGGGCCCAGGTCTGGCAGAATCTGTGTGGAAAATGTAGGTGCTGCTGTAGGCCCTCTGTGACTTCAGATTCTGGTATGGTTTTGGTCGGGTGCTGCAGACTGTTCTAGTGCCCTCGTTGAAGAGGGTGGTGCTTAAGCTGTATCCCTGTCTCACCCCACAGCCCTGTGGAAAGAAATGTGTGTGTTCTTTTGCCAATTCTATCCGCACACTTGTTGTTGGTGTATGGATTTTCTAATGTCGTATATTTTTCACCCCTACACCACTTTCCATCAATTTGTATAGCAGACCCTCATGACAAATTGTGTCAAAAGCTTTTTTGAAATCAACAAAGCATGAAAGATTTTGCCTTTGTTTTGGTTTGTTTGTTTGGCAATTAGTGTGTGCAGGGTGAATACGTGGTCTGTCGTACGGTAATTTGGTAAAAAGCCAATTTGACATTTGTTCAATGCATTGTTTTCACTGAGGAAATGTACGAGTCTGCTGTTAATGATAATGCAGAGGATTTTCCCAAGGTTGCTGTTGACGCATATCCCCCGATAGTTATTGGAGTCAAATTTGTCTCCACTTTTGTGGATTGGGGGGGGGGGGGGGGGGGATCAGTCCTTGGTTCCAAATATTGGGGAAGATGCCAGAGCTGATGATGTTAAAGAGTTTTAGTATAGCCAATTGGAATTTGTTGTCTCTGTATTTTATCATTTCATTTAGGATACCATCAACACCACAGGCCTTTTTGGTTTGGAGGGTTTGTATTTTGTCCTGTAGTTCATTCAAGGTAATTGGAGAATCCAGTGTGTTCTGGTAGTCTTTAACCTTTCACGAGCCTCTACCCCGGGTCCGGGATCACCCCCCACCCCCCCCACACACTGATTAGCATAGCTAGCATAGCTTCACAAGTAGATAGTAGCATCTAAATATCATTAAATCACAAGTCCAAGACACCAGATGAAAGATACAGATCTTGTGAATAAAGCCACCATTTCAGATTTTTAAAATGTTTTACAGGGAAGACACAATATGTAAATCTATTAGCTAAACACGTTAGCAAAATACACAATTTCTTTGTCCACCATTTTTTCTCTCCACCAGTAGCTATCACCAATTCGGCTAAACTAAGATATTGATAGCCAATAACCAATAAAAAACCTCATCAGATGACAGTCTGATAACATATTTATGGTATAGGATAGGTTTTGTTAGAAAAAAGTGCATATTTCAGGTAGAAATCACAGTTTACAATTGCACCGACCATCACAACTCGACTAGAATTACTATAGAGAGCAACGTGTATGACCAATTTACTCATCATAAAACATTTCATAAGAATAGACAAAGCATAGCAATGGAAAGACCCAGATCTTGTGATTCCAGACAATATTTCAGATTTTCTAAGCGTTTTACAGCGAAAACACAATAAATCGATAAGTTAGCATACCACATGTGCAAACGTTACCAGAGCATCGATTCAAGCCAAAGAGAGCTATAACGTAATCATCGCCAAAATATATTAATTTTTTCACTAACCTTCTCAGAATTCTTCCGATGACACTCCTGTAACATCATTTTACAACATACATATAGAGTTTGTTCGAAAATGTGCATATTTAGCCATACAAAACCGTGGTTATACAATGAAAATACTAGCAAATCAAGCCTCAAAATGTCGGACGTCATCTTTCAGAGTGATCTAGTTTAATCGAAAGCTAATCATATACTTGACTAAAAAATACAGGGTTGACAGGAATCGAAAGACAAATTAGTTCTTAATGCAACCGCTGATTTACATTTCTAAAATTATCCTTACTGTGCAATACAGGGTTCGCCAAGTGAAGCGATAACAAACAAAATGGCGGATTATGCGTTTAAAATATTTCGACAGAACAACGATTTATCATATTAAATATTTCTTACTATGAGGTGATTTTCCATCAGATTCTTGGGCAATGTATCCTTTCTTGGGTCTAATCTTCTTTTGGTCGATAGATGTCCTCTGTCCTTCGAAATGTCCACTAACATCGACCGAGACCCCGAAACGTGACCAAAGCTTCAAAGTGCACGACAAAGAAATTCCTCAAAATCGCACTAAACGGATATAAATTGCTATAAAACGGTTCAAATTAACTACATTATGATGTTTTTAACAACTATAACGACTAAAAACATGACCGGAGAAATATCACTGGCTAAACAACCATTTGGAAAGAGGCAAGTCCGATGTCCATCTTGCGTAAGACGCGCGAAGGGAAAGGATGGTACTTCCACGTTTTCTTGTTTTATAGTGGCTCTGATTGTGCAATCGACTCCATTCAAAGCGTGATGACGTACTGACACTCAGAGGAAGACGTAGGCAGTGTCGGTTTCTCCATAGCATTTACAGGCACCTTAAAACCGACCCCAGATCAGGGGTCAAAATTTCTGAAATCTGACTCCCTGTCAGGAAAAGTGCTGTAGAAGTAGTTCTGTACCACTCAGAGACAAAATTCCAACGGCTATAGAAACTAGAAAGTGTTTTCTATCCAATAATAACAATAATATGCATATTGTACGATCAAGAATTGAGCACGAGGCAGTTTAATTTGGAGACCAAAAAATGCTAATGCGGAACAGCACCCCCTATAGTTGCAAGAATTAATAGTTGATTCTAAGATTTGTATTTGATCATGTATATGTTTTTGCTGTTTGCTCTTTGTTATAGAGACAAAAAGATTGGAGAAGTGGTTTACCCATACATCTCCGTTTTGGATAGATAACTCTTCATGTTGTTGTTTGTTTTGTGTTTTCCATTTTTCCCAGAGGTGGTTGGAGTCTATGGATTCTTCAGTTACATTGAGCTGATTTCTGACTGTTTCTTCTTTCTCCGTAGTGTATTTCTGTATTGTTTTAGTGATTCACCATAGTGGAGGCGTAGGCTCTGGTTTTCTGGGTCTCTATGTTTTTGGTTGGACAGGTTTCTCAGTTTCTTTCTCTGTAACCTAGAGGGCAACCAGTGGGTCTGTCTCCTCTCTACCAGGTTTCATGTAGGATAACAATGTCTGCTCTTTAGGCCAAAGACAGATGACCTCAGAACTTGGATATTCCAGGATGAGATAATGAAGGCTTTGTGTTCCAAAAAAGTGTCCAATGTTGCTGGTCGTGTGGTTTGGCCTCAGACCAGTAAGTAGAGCCTGCTGAGGATATGGTGTTCTCTCTCTCTCTCTCTCTCTCTCTCTCTCTCTCTCTCTCTCTCTCTCTCTCTCTCTCTCTCTCTCTCTCTCTCTCTCTCTCTCTCTCTCTCAATTTTCACAGTTGGAGTGGGTGGCAATACTCAGTCAAGTCTCTGTTGAATATTAGCAGGGATATTAACCAAGTGGACATGACCCGGGGCATGACTGTCACACTCACAATTGTTATGCTGGGAGAGAGCTGAATGCTGTGTGTGTGTGTGAATGATTCAAAACTTGGGAGTAACAGGCCTGTAGGGGAAGTGTCCCACAGTCCTTTATCCTTTATATGTGGGACATGTTGCTATTGTATGGACTTTCCATGCTTTAGTATGTCATAATGTGGTTCTAACACACACAGGGCATTAGGAAACACACATGCATACTTTATACTGTCAATGTGGGGCTTGCTGGTATTGTTAGGATTCAATAATCTGATTTATAATTGCCACAGGGCATTAGAATACAGGAAAAATCCTGGAGTGCTTTGAAGAGGCCCTTTTGGCAATAGAAGGCCAGGCTATATAAATAGTAATTGATCATTCTCCACTCTAATGCTGTATAGCGGGGCTGGACCTTTGAAACCAGACCAAACTCTACTGATAGTTGGTCTGTCTCGCTCTCATCCATCCTCTGTTTTTCTTTTTCAATCCGTTTTCCTTTCTAGGTATCTCCTCTCTTTAGTCTTTCCACACGCCCCCCCCCTCTCTCTCTCTGTCTCTCTCTCCTCACTCCTCCCTCCCTCCATCCCTCTCCATCTCTGTCTGTAGTAATCGCTCAGCACACCCCTCTCTCTTTCTTGTCTGTTCTTCCATGAAATGAAAGCGCTTTAAGCTGCTGTCTAATCAGAGCCTGTTTGGGAAAGTGCTGTGAAGACAGAAAGTGTCCACTGTGAGTGGAGTGTGTGTATTCACGTGCATTTGTGTGTGTGTGTGTGTTTGTGCGTGTGTGTGTGTGTTTGTTTGCTTCTGCATGGGAATGTGTGTGTGTCCATTCGGTGTGTGTGTTTACCTGGTGTTTTTAATACAAACATAATCTGTTATAAGCGGGGATGCAGTTTGATATTAGAATGATTGAGTAAAATTGTGATTGTGTGGTGTGGGGGGTTGGATAAATGAACTCTGTGTAACAAAGCTAATGAAATCTAGTAACAGCTTGTGTAACAAAGCTAATGAAATCTAGTAACAGCTTGTGTAACAAAGCTAATGAAATCTAGTAACAGCTACAGATGTTAGTAGAGCTTCAGTCTCCACCACTGCAGTCCTGAAAAGATCTGGACTACACTACATTACAGTATAATGGGACTGATAAACACTACATTACATTACAGTATAAGGGGACTGATAAACACTACATTACATTACAGTATAATGGGACTGATAAACACTACATTACAGTATAAGGGACTGATAAACACTACATTACATTACAGTATAAGGGGACTGATAAACACTACATTACATTACAGTATAATGGGACTGATAAACACTACATTACATTACAGTATAATGGGACTGATAAACACTACATTACAGTATAAGGGACTGATAAACACTACATTACATTACAGTATAATGGGACTGATAAACACTACATTACATTACAGTATAAGGGACTGATAAACACTACATTACATTACAGTATAATGGGACTGATAAACACTACATTACATTACAGTATAATGGGACTGATAAACACTACATTACATTACAGTATAATGGGACTGATAAACACTACATTACATTACAGTATAATAGGACTGATAAACACTACATTACATTACAGTATAATGGGACTGATAAACACTACATTACATTACAGTATAATGGGACTGATAAACACTACATTACATTACAGTATAATGGGACAGATAAACACTACATTACATTACAGTATAATGGGACTGATAAACACTACATTACATTACAGTATAATGGGACTGATAAACACTACATTACATTACAGTATAAGGGGACTGATAAACACTACATTACATTACAGTATAATGGGACTTATAAACACTACATTACATTACAGTATAATGGGACTGATAAACACTACATTACAGTATAATGGGACTGATAAACACTACATTACATTACAGTATAATGGGACTGATAAACACTACACTACACTACAGTATAAAGGGACTGATAAACACTACATTACATTACAGTATAATGGGACTGATAAACACTACATTACATTACAGTATAAGGGGACTGATAAACACTACATTACATTACAGTATAAGGGACTGATAAACATTACATTACAGTATAATGGGACTGATAAACACTACATTACATTACAGTATAATGGGACTGATAAACACTACATTACATTACAGTATAATGGGACTGATAAACACTACATTACATTACAGTATAAGGGACTGATAAACATTACATTACAGTATAATGGGACTGATAAACACTACATTACATTACAGTATAATGGGACTGATAAACACTACATTACATTACAGTATAATGGGACTGATAAACACTACATTACATTACAGTATAATGGGACTGATAAACACTACATTACATTACAGTATAATGGGACTGATAAACACTACATTACAGTATAAGGGGACTGATAAACACTACATTACATTACAGTATAAGGGGACTGATAAACACTACATTACATTACAGTATAAGGGGACTGATAAACACTACATTACATTACAGTATAATGGGACTGATAAACACTACATTACATTACAGTATAATGGGACTGATAAACACTACATTACATTACAGTATAATGGGACTGATAAACACTACATTACATTACAGTATAATGGGACTGATAAACACTACATTACATTACAGTATAATGGGACTGATAAACACTACATTACATTACAGTATAAGGGGACTGGATAAACACTACATTACATTACAGTATAATGGGACTGATAAACACTACATTACATTACAGTATAATGGGACTGATAAACACTACATTACATTACAGTATAATGGGACTGATAAACACTACATTACAGTATAATGGGACTGATAAACACTACATTACAGTATAATGGGACTGATAAACACTACATTACAGTATAATGGGACTGATAAACACTACATTACATTACAGTATAATGGGACTGATAAACACTACATTACATTACAGTATAATGGGACTGATAAACACTACATTACATTACAGTATAATGGGACTGATAAACACTACATTACATTACAGTATAATGGGACTGATAAACACTACATTACATTACAGTATAAGGGACTGATAAACATTACATTACAGTATAAGGGGACTGATAAACACTACATTACATTACAGTATAAGGGGACTGATAAACACTACATTACATTACAGTATAATGGGACTGATAAACACTACATTACATTACAGTATAATGGGACTGATAAACACTACATTACATTACAGTATAATGGGACTGATAAACACTACATTACATTACAGTATAATGGGACTGATAAACACTACATTACATTACAGTATAATGGGACTGATAAACACTACATTACATTACAGTATAATGGGACTGATAAACACTACATTACATTACAGTATAAGGGGACTGATAAACACTACATTACATTACAGTATAATGGGACTGATAAACACTACATTACATTACAGTATAATGGGACTGATAAACACTACATTACATTACAGTATAATGGGACTGATAAACACTACATTACAGTATAATGGGACTGATAAACACTACATTACAGTATAATGGGACTGATAAACACTACATTACAGTATAATGGGACTGATAAACACTACATTACATTACAGTATAATGGGACTGATAAACACTACATTACATTACAGTATAATGGGACTGATAAACACTACATTACATTACAGTATAATGGGACTGATAAACACTACATTACATTACAGTATAATGGGACTGATAAACACTACATTACATTACAGTATAAGGGACTGATAAACATTACATTACAGTATAAGGGGACTGATAAACACTACATTACATTACAGTATAAGGGGACTGATAAACACTACATTACATTACAGTATAATGGGACTGATAAACACTACATTACATTACAGTATAATGGGACTGATAAACACTACATTACATTACAGTATAATGGGACTGAGAAACACTACATTACATTACAGTATAATGGGACTGATAAACACTACATTACATTACAGTATAAGGGACTGATAAACATTACATTACAGTATAATGGGACTGATAAACACTACATTACATTACAGTATAATGGGACTGATAAACACTACATTACATTACAGTATAATGGGACTGATAAACACTACATTACAGTATAATGAGACTGATAAACACTACATTACATTACAGTATAATGGGACTGATAAACACTACATTACATTACAGTATAATGGGACTGATAAACACTACATCACATTACAGTATAATGGGACTGATAAACACTACATTACATTACAGTATAAGGGACTGATAAACACTACATTACATTACAGTATAATGGGACTGATAAACACTACATTACATTACAGTATAAGGGGACTGATAAACACTACATTACATTACAGTATAATGGGACTGATAAACACTACATTACATTACAGTATAAGGGGACTGATAAACACTACATTACATTACAGTATAATGGGACTGATAAACACTACATTACATTACAGTATAATGGGACTGATAAACACTACATTACATTACAGTATAATGGGACTGATAAACACTACATTACATTACAGTATAAGGGGACTGATAAACACTACATTACATTACAGTATAATGGGACTGATAAACACTACATTACATTACAGTATAATGGGACTGATAAACACTACATTACATTACAGTATAATGGGACTGATAAACACTACATCCAGTTCGTGTAAATCATTGCAATAAAAACAGAACACATTGAACACAATCTGAAGAGGATTTATGATCACCAAGACAACAACAGTGGTGATGGTGATGGTGATGATGATGGTGATGGTGGGGATGGTGATGATGATGGTGATGGTGGGGATGATGATGATGATGATGGTGATGATGATTGAGATACTGATGATGATGATGATGGATATAATGATGATGATGATGATGATGGTGATGATGATGATGGTGGTGATAATGATGGTGGGGATGATTGTGACGATGGTGATGATGATGAGGATGGTGATGATGATGATGATGATGATGATGGTGATGAGACTGGTGATGATGATGATGATGATGGTGGGGATGATGGTGACGATGGTGATGATGATGATGATGATAATGGTGATGATGATGATGATGATGATGATGGTGATGAGACTGGTGATGATGATGATGATGATGGTGGGGATGATGGTGACGATGGTGATGATGATGATGATGATAATGGTGATGATAATGGTGATGATGATGATGATGATGATGATGATGATGATGGTGGGGATGATGGTGATGATGGTGGTGATGATGATGATGGTGATGATGATTGTAGAGTTGGTGTTGCAGATGAGGCACCACAACTGTGTGTGTGTGTGTGTGTGTGTGTGTGTGTGTGTGTGTGTGTGTGTGTGTGTGTGTGTGCACACGTTCGTGTGTGTATGTGTGTGCCTGCCGGTTAGGTTTAGATCCCCACCAGATAGACATGGTGTCCGTTTGTTGCCATTCAGTAGCCAGGGTCAGAGTCAGACAGGCAACCTTCCTTCCCCAGTTATCTTCACGCTGCATTTGGACAGAAAAACCCCCACTATCAGATACTGAACCTGAGCTGGAAATCACACCAAAACCAGGATCACATCCTGAATGTATTCTGTCTCAGGTTTAGGATGACAGATAAGAACATTCCTCCTCTGATGAATCTATGAAATGACAGATAAGGTATCACAGGTATTGATAATGGATCTATGTAATGACAGATAAGGTATCACAGGTATTGATAATGGATCTATGTAATGACAGATAAGGTATCACAGGTATTGATAATGGATCTATGTAATGACAGATAAGGTATCACAGGTATTGATAATGGATCTATGTAATGACAGATAAGGTATCACAGGTATTGATAATGGATCTATGTAATGACAGATAAGGTATCACAGGTATTGATAATGGATCTATGTAATGACAGATAAGGTATCACAGGTATTGATAATGGATCTTTTTTATTTTATTTTTTATTTAACCTTTATTTAACCAGGAAGGGCTCATTGAGATTTAAAATCTCTTTTTCAAGAGCGTCCTGGCCAAGATAGGCAGCACCAAGTCATTACAAAAAATTACAGACAGACAACATGAAAAACTACAAGTAATCTAGTAAAAACCATTGAGTTCACAAGAGTATAACAATATCAAAAACAGCAGATTAAAAACATTGACAGGGCAGGGAATCAGCCTCAAAATCCTTCATCAGTGATTTAAAAACACCAATCGGGACAAGTTCTTCCAGTTTAGAAGTATTTTGTAAGGCGTTCCAAGACGATGGCGCAGAGTACATAAAAGACCTTTTACCAAATTCAGTTCGGATATTTGGAACAGTCAGCAGGATAAAGTCCAGCGAACGAAGAGAGTACCCACCACATTTCTGAACAATAAAAATGCCCAAATAAAAAGGTAATAAACCCAAAATGGCTTTGTAAATAAAAGTATACCAGTGACTGAGCCTACGAGTGACTAGAGAAGGCCAGCCAACCCTGGTATACAAAGTGCAGTGGTGCGTAAGGGTTTTGCAGTTTAAAATAAATCTCAAAGTGCCATGGTAAAGAGTGTCAATTGATCTCAAACACTGAGCGGAAGCATTCATATATAAAATATCCCCATAGTCTAGTAAAGGCATAAATGTAGCTGATACTAGCCTCCTTCTGGCTTCAAAAGAAAAACAGGCCTTATTCCTAAAATAAAATCCCAATTTCAGCTTCAATTGTTTTGTAAGTTGTTGAATATGCAATTTAAAAGAGAGGCCGTCATCAATTAGAATTCCAAGATATTTATATGAGGTTACAACCTCAATCTCCTTGCCCTGACAGGTAGTAATAGGTGAAAGGTTCAGAGGTCTATTTCTTGCATTAGAAAACACCATTAGTTTAGTTTTGTCAGTATTGAGGATAAGCTTCAATTGACACAAGGTATGTTGAACAGTATAAAAAGCAGTTTGCAAGTTCTGGAAAGCTTTTGTAAGAGATGAGGCACAACAGTAAATAACAGTATCATCAGCATAAAAATGAAGTTGTGCATTTTGGACATTTTTGTCTAAATCATTTATATAAATAGTGAATAAGAGAGGACCAAGTACAGAGCCTTGGGGCACACCATTCAGGACAGACAATTTAACAGACATAAGCCCATCAAATTGAGTGCACTGAGTTCTATCAGACAGATAGTTAGCAAACCATGCAACTGCATGCTCCGAAAGACCTACACTCAACAATCTCTGCCTTAGTATAGCATGATCAACTGTATCAAAAGCCTTAGAGAGATCAATAAAAAGTGAGACACAGTGCTGTTTTTTGTCAAGGGCTTCAGTGATATCATTTAAAACCTTCATGGCTGCTGTAATTGTGCTATGCTTTTTCCTGAAGCCCGATTGGTACATTGATAAAATAGAGTTAGTAAATAAAAACTCTTTTAGCTGTTCACTTACAAGGGATTCAAGTATTTTTACCAGGGGTGACAGCTTTGAGATTGGCCTATAATTATTTAAAGAGTTGGATCTCCCCCTTTTAAAAGTGGTAGGACAAATGCTGATTTCCAGATCTTTGGAATTTCATTACATTCCAGGGTTAGATTGAACAGATATGCAAGTGGTTCAGCTATGAAATCAGCTGCCAGATTTAAAAAGCAGGGATCCAAAAGATCAGGACCTGCAGGCTTTCTTTGATCTAAGGATTTCAGGGCTTTATGTACCACCTGCACTGAGAATGGCAGAAAGCTAAAAGTTTGACCAGCTCTCACTGGTTCATCCACACAGGGTTGTACAGAGACAGAGGACACTGGTTCATCCACACAGGGTTGTACAGAGACAGGGGACACTGGTTCATCCACACAGGGTTGTACAGAGACAGAGGACACTGGTTCATCCACACAGGGTTGTACAGAGACAGGGGACACTGGTTCATCCACACAGGGTTGGACAGAGACAGAGGACACTGGTTCATCCACAGGGTTGGACAGAGACAGAGGACACTGGTTCGTCCACACAGGGTTGTACAGAGACAGAGGACACTGGTTCATCCACAGGGTTGTACAGAGACAGAGGACACTGGTTCATCCACAGGGTTGGACAGAGACAGAGGACACTGGTTCGTCCACACAGGGTTGTACAGAGACAGAGGACACTGGTTCATCCACACAGGGTTGTACAGAGACAGGGGACACTGGTTCATCCACACAGGGTTGGACAGAGACAGAGGACACTGGTTCATCCACACAGGGTTGTACAGAGACAGAGGACACTGAATCGAACAGCCTACCAGATGATACAAAGTGCTCATTGAAACAATTCAGCATTTCAGTTTTGTCATATATAGCAACAGAGTCCTTCAAAACACATGACGGTAATTCATTAACATTACTGTTACCAGACATAGACTTAATAGCCTTCCAAAACTTTGTAGGGTCATTCAGGTTATCAGTGGTAACAGACATAAAATATTCAGACTTGGCCTTCCTGAGAAGAAAAGAACACTTGTTTCTTAACTGCCTAAAAATAAGCCAATCAGCATCAGAACAAGATTTCCTTGCTTTAGCCCAGGCTAGATTACGGTCGTGAATAATACAAGACAGCTCAGAAGAAAACCATGGATTATCCCACCCTTTAACCCTGAACCTGCGGAATGGTGCATGTTTGTTTACTATTTGGAAAAAACCATCATGAAAGAATATCCAGGCAGTTTCCACATCAGGGATAAGCTCAATCTTGCTCCAGTCAAAATAAAACAAATCATGAAAGAAAGCCTGCTCGTTAAAACACTTCAAATTTCTCTTACGAATAAAACGGGGGTTGGTCTTAGGAACCTTAGTATTTCTAACAGCAACAACAGCACAATGGTCACTTAAATCATTACAAAAAACACCAACCGCAGAATATTTATGTGGAACATTTGTCAATATCAAATCAATCAGGGTAGATTTATCTGGGCATTTAAGATTTGGGCGAGTGGGTGAATTAATCAACTGGGTAAGATTCATAGAATTACAAAACATTTTTAAATCATCCGACACCGGCTTTAACCAACACCAGTTGAGATCACCAATCAAGATCATTTCACTGTAAAGAAGTTTAGACATAAGGTGCATCAAAGAAGAAAATGCATCACCGAGAGCAGAGGGGGGTCTATAACAGCCAATCACAGTTATAGAGAGACCCTTTGAAACCTCAATATTCAAAGCAAGAAATTCCAACTGTTTACAAATAGTTTCAGACTTTGCCACACTTACATGGAATTTAGATTTTACATATATAGCCACACCCCCACCTTTCTTAACCCGATCAGTGCGATAAACATTGTAACCACTTATACAAATATCCTTATCAAAAATAGACTTGCTGAGCCAGGTTTCAGAAAACACAATTACATCAGCATCAGTTGATTTAGCCCAAATCCTAACCCCATCAATTTTTGACAACAGGCTGCGTACATTTAGATGAAAAATACCAAAACCAGATCTTGATTTAAAATCCGAGGGGGTTTGGAGACATTGCATATCAGGGCCAGGGTTAGGTTGCATGTTACCTGATATCAACAACAGAAGAATAACTAGGCACCTCTGTTAAATAACCCTGCACGGCTTCTCTTTTTTAAGAGACCTACTGCAAGCGAATTCTACAAGTGAGTTTCCAGACAATACAAAACAGTCATTTAAAACCATTAGACTTTGGTAGTGACACAAATTCGTACTGTTCACATCATGCCACAAATGCATCTGCACTTGGACGAGTGGACCGAGTGAAAAAGAGCGAGTTCCTGCAGACAAAATGTCTAATGGACGGGAGAGCACATTGTCAGATGTACTCACCCAGCGACAATGTTCGTTTTCTCCAGAGTTCAGTAAAGTCAGTGCACAAAGCAATACCACGTAAATGGTCATTTTCTCTGGCAAAAAAATAAGAGGCCAACGAAGGTAAGGGGAGAGAGGGACAGCGTGTATGTGAGACAATGTGAGTGTTTGCGCGTGTAGGTAGATTGGGTGTTGAGGGGGATAGAGAGAACGGGTTGAGCTGCCACTGACAGCCAGGCGAAGAGCAAAAAGGAGCAACTTGGACAAGACACTCCCCGGACGAAGGAGGAACTCAGGGCAGCCAGAGTTAGTTACTTTGGTAAACTTCAAATAATGAAGTGCCGAGTTGAGGAGGACCCGTGATCTTTACACCAGCAAAAATAAAATAGTTTGCACTACACAACAACGAAGTTACGCAACCATAAATAAGTAGGTTAAAATGTACTAGTCACAAACAAACGACTTGACATGCTGCCATCTTGGATTTCATTGTGCGTTCTCAATGGACATCTGTAATGACAGATAAGGTATCACAGGTATTGATAATGGATCTATGTAATGACAGATAAGGTATCACAAGTATTGATAATGGATCTATGTAATGACAGATAAGGTATCACAGGTATTGATGATGGATTGTTTGTCTTAATTGTCCAACCAACTAGCTTTAGGTGAGCAGACTGAGGACATGTTCCATTAATGGCCTGCAGATGGCAGTGTAAGTCCAACAAACATTAGTTGCGTCAGCGTTAGTGTGTCGTGTGTTTTTTTGAATGTGTGTGGGTATATGTGTGTGTTTGTGTGTGACTTTGCAAATGCCCTCTTGTATAGGAGGAGCAACACCATCATCATCATCCGCCTCCTCATCTTCATCATCATCATCATCATCTTCATCCTTATCAAAAACATCCCAATCAATATATCAGCAGTGTGCAAGGTTTGTCTGTTTGTGTACTCCATGCATGTACCCTTTCTCTCTCTCTGTCCACTTTTCTCTCTGTCCAGCTCCCCCCATCTCTCTCTATCCACCTCCCTACATCTCTCTCTCTCTGTCCATCTCCCTCCATCTCTCACTGTTTCCCCTCTCTGTCTCTCTCTCCCTCTACGTCTCCACCCATCTCTTCCTCTCTCCCTCTCTGTCTCTCTCTCCCTCTACGTCTCCATCCATCTCTTCCTCTCTCTCTCTCTGTCAGATACTTAGCAGAGTCGTCCTTAAGGTGAGAGCCCAGAGAGAGAGGGGGAGAGAGTGAGAGAGAGATTGTGTGTGTGTGTGTGTGTGTGTGTGTGTGTGTGTGTGTGTCTGTCTGTCTGTGTGTGTGTGTGTGTGTGTGTGTGTGTGTGTGTGTGTGTGTGTGTGTGTGTGTGTGTGTCCGAGTGTGCGTGCATGGACGAAGCATGACAGCAGCATCAGCTCTCAGACCCAATCAGATATGTTCACCTTTCTGCCCTGCTCTCTCTCTCTTCCTATCTCTCCTTCTCTCACTTGCTCTTTTTTCTCTCCCCTGCCCTCTTTCCCTCAAACCTTCTCTCATTAACTCTGTCTTTCTCCTTTTGACTTTCAGTGACTTTATATCCTCTTATGGACACATGTCTACCGTCACATTCTCCTCACTCAGTCTCACACACGCCAACTCTCACTCACACACTCACCATCACAAACTCACACTCAGTCTCACACACGCCAACTCTCACTCACACACTCACCATCACAAATTCACACACTCTCTTTTAACTTAATCCACTTTGGCCCGATGCCACAATGAGCTCTTTCCATGTTGTCCTGTCCTCTCTATCTCTCTACCTCTTTAATTTCACCGTCACTGTC
>NC_092107.1:37159842-37169842 GCF_045679555.1 Salvelinus alpinus
ACAGTTGTTCATCTGTTGCTCTCGTCCCCAAAGCAACACCGACTCAACTCTGAGTTGATAGGGACAAACCAATGCTTGTTCTTTTAGGTTAAAGGATCTACCAAAATGCTCTTGCTTTCAAAAAAAAAGCCAATGGTTTTGTCCTGTGTGATATGTGATAAAAATGTCAAACCTATTACATTTTTCTTGTCTTCTGCCTTTTGTCCATTGTTCCCGATTCTTATCTCTTGACATTGGATCGTTAGGAGATGGGCGTTGTCTATTTGTGCTGATAGTTGCTTTCTGTTTTTTCCATAATGTAGCGTAAATAGATCCTATTCCTTGGTGTTTCTCATTTGCTTATAGTTAATTGATTTGGATGGATGAATCGATAGGTGACGCTCTACTCTGGTCTAATAGGTAATCAATGTAATTGATGAACTGGTATATGCTTCTCTAAACTGATAAGTGATTGATAAGATGAATTGATTGTTGTTGATTGATTGTGTGTTGCCATAGGAACCTGCGAGAGCTGCGCATGGAGACAGTGACGCTGGCCCAGGAGAGTAAAGACATGGAGGATCGACTGCAACAACTCAGAGAGAGCATGAGCCGGGAGAAAGAGGAGAGAGAGTGAGTAACAGAGAGAGCATGAGCCGGGAGAAAGAGGAGAGAGAGTGAGTAACAGAGAGAGCATGAGCCGGGAGAAGGAGGAGAGAGAGGGAGTAAAAGAGAGAGCATGAGCCGGGAGAAAGAGGAGAGAGAGTGAGTAACAGAGAGAGCATGAGCCGGGAGAAAGAGGAGAGAGAGTGAGTAACAGAGAGAGCATGAGCCGGGAGAAAGAGGAGAGAGAGTGAGTAACAGAGAGAGGGAGAGAGTGACTGATAGTTATGAGAAAGAAAGACAGAGAGTGAGAGAGAGAGAGAGATGGAGAACCTGTTAGAAGTGTAGATAGATGTGTCACAGTCAGTTGCTGCAGTGTGTTATCTGGTGTCCTATCCACCATATATCCTAGCTGAACCATTACTATCACATCAATTATCTGGCAAATGTAGGTTAAGGGGAACTAGGCAGGAAATACATTTTCAGTGGGAAAGATAAACATATCATCTTTTATTAATATGATTGTTTTGCCCCTCCCTGCATTTCATTAATAACGTTGAGATGTGTGACCCAGGGTGCATTGCTTTGGGAAGTTATGGAGAACAGAGGTTTAGGGGCGTATATCACACTATACGAGCCCATAACTCATACACTGGGCTTCATATATCACACACACGCGCACACACGTTGCACGCACCCCCATCCTCCCACTAATACACACACACACACTCAATCATAATAAATGACCGTTGAAGTATAACAGGGGAGGGGGATGAACTACTGGGAGAGTTTACGTCTCAAGTGTTTGCAATCTGTTTGTCCCGGTGAAAAGTCATACACAATAGTCATGGAAGTGTACAGCCAATGATGGGGTGAAGACATATCTGGAAACAGTTATGGGCAGACTGTTTCTCGCTGTGTGTGTAGAGTTTGGGGGAGATTGTTTTAGAGGGGAGGAACAGACCTCATTATGAACTCATACATCAACTAGAGAGGAGGGCCGAGCTGCTGCTACTGACGATTAACATGTAAAGGCAACAGTGTCACAGTAAAATACGGCTGTGTGTGTGTGTGTGTGTGTGTGTGTGTGTGTGTGTGTGTGTGTGTGTGTGTGTGTGTGTGTGTGTGTGTGTGTGTGTGTGTGTGTGTGTGTGTGTGTGTGTGTGTGTGTGTGTGCGCCTTATCTACAGGAACTGTTAGATTGAGAGTGTAGGGGAGTAACATCCACTCTCCAATCACAGTGCTGTTTATGTAGAGAAATACAGGGGCTGTTGTTTGTTTGCCTGTCTCAGAGCCATTCATCAATAAGACAGGATCTGGATACAAAGTATCTGTTCAACTCCTCACACCCTACTCCTTTATGAAGACATAGAACGGGGAGCTTCTCCTGTTCAACTCCTCACACCCTACTCCTTTATGAAGACAGAGAACGGGGAGCTTCTCCTGTTCAACTCCTCACACCCTACTCCTTTATGAAGACAGAGAACGGGGAACTTCTCCTGTTCAACTCCTCACACCCTACTCCTTTATGAAGACAGAGAACGGGGAGCTTCTCCTGTTCAACTCCTCACACCCTACTCCTTTATGAAGACAGAGAACGGGGAGCTTCTCCTGTTCAACTCATCACACCCTACTCCTTTATGAAGACAGAGAACGGGGAACTTCTCCTGTTCAACTCCTCACACCCTACTCCTTTATGAAGACAGAGAACGGGGAGCTTCTCCTGTTCAACTCCTCACACCCTACTCCTTTATGAAGACAGAGAACGGGGAGCTTCTCCTGTTCAACTCCTCACACCCTACTCCTTTATGAAGACAGAGAACGGGGAACTTCTCCTGTTCAACTCCTCACACCCTACTCCTTTATGAAGACATAGAACGGGGAGCTTCTCCTGTTCAACTCCTCACACCCTACTCCTTTATGAAGACAGAGAACGGGGAGCTTCTCCTGTTCAACTCCTCACACCCTACTCCTTTATGAAGACATAGAACGGGGAGCTTCTCCTGTTCAACTCCTCACACCCTACTCCTTTATGAAGACAGAGAACGGGGAACTTCTCCTGTTCAACTCCTCACACCCTACTCCTTTATGAAGACAGAGAACGGGGAACTTCTCCTGTTCAACTCCTCACACCCTACTCCTTTATGAAGACAGAGAACGGGGAGCTTCTCCTGTTCAACTCCTCACACCCTACTCCTTTATGAAGACAGAGAACGGGGAGCTTCTCCTGTTCAACTCCTCACACCCTACTCCTTTATGAAGACAGAGAACGGGGAGCTTCTCCTGTTCAACTCCTCACACCCTACTCCTTTATGAAGACAGAGAACGGGGAACTTCTCCTGTTCAACTCCTCACACCCTACTCCTTTATGAAGACATAGAACGGGGAGCTTCTCCTGTTCAACTCCTCACACCCTACTCCTTTATGAAGACAGAGAACGGGGAACTTCTCCTGTTCAACTCCTCACACCCTACTCCTTTATGAAGACAGAGAACGGGGAGCTTCTCCTGTTCAACTCCTCACACCCTACTCCTTTATGAAGACAGAGAACGGGGAACTTCTCCTGTTCAACTCCTCACACCCTACTCCTTTATGAAGACAGAGAACGGGGAACTTCTCCTGTTCAACTCCTCACACCCTACTCCTTTATGAAGACAGAGAACGGGGAACTTCTCCTGTTCAACTCCTCACACCCTACTCCTTTATGAAGACAGAGAACGGGGAGTTCCACCCCTCTAACACCACCCCTCTAACACCACCTTCTAACTCCACCCCTCTAACACCACCTTCTAACACCACCCCTCTAACACCACCCCTCTAACACCACCCTCTAACACCACCCCTCTAACATCACCCCTCTAACATCACCCCTCTAACACCACCCTCTAACATCACCCCTCTAACACCACCCCTCTAACACCACCCCTCTAACACCACCTTCTAACACCACCCCTCTAACACCACCCTCTAACACCAACCCTCTAACATCACCCCTCTAACACCACCCCTCTAACACCACCCTCTAACACCAACCCTCTAACATCACCCCTCTAACACCACCCTCTAACATCACCCCTCTAACACCACCCCTCTAACACCACCCCTCTAACACCACCTTCTAACACCACCCCTCTAACACCACCCTCTAACACCAACCCTCTAACACCACCCCTCTAACACCACCCCTCTAACACCACCCTCTAACACCAACCCTCTAACATCACCCCTCTAATATCACCACTCTAACACCACCCTCTAATACCACCCCTCTAACATCACCCCTCTAACATCACCCCTCTAACTCCACCCCTCTAACACCACCCCTCTAACACCATCCCTCTAACACCACCCCTCTAACATCACCCCTCTAACATCACCCCTCGAACACCACCCCTCTAACACCACCCCTCTAACACCACCTCTCTAACACCACCCCTCTAACACCATTCTCTAACACCACCCCTCTAACACCACCCTCTAACACCACCCCTCTAACATCACCCTCCAACACCACCCCTCCAACACCACCCCTCTAACACCACCCCTCTAACATCACCCCTCTAACTCCACCCCTCTAACACCACCCCTCTAACACCACCCCTCTAACACCACCCCTCTAACATCACCCCTCTAACACCACCCCTCTAACACCACCCCTCTAACACCACCCCTCTAACACCACCCCTCTAACATCACCCTCTAACATCACCCCTCTAACACCACCCTCTAACACCACCCTCTAACACCACCCTCTAACACCACCCCTCTAACACCACCCCTCTAACATCACCCCTCTAACACCACCCCTCTAACACCACCCCTCTAACACCACCCCTCTAACATCACCACCTTCTAACACCACCCCTCTAACACCACCCCTCTAACACCACCCTCTAACACCACCCCTCTAACATCACCCCTCTAACATCACCCCTCTAACACCACCCTCTAACATCACCCCTCTAACACCACCCCTCTAACACCACCCCTCTAACACCACCTTCTAACACCACCCCTCTAACACCACCCTCTAACACCAACCCTCTAACATCACCCCTCTAACACCACCCCTCTAACACCACCCTCTAACACCAACCCTCTAACATCACCCCTCTAATATCACCACTCTAACACCACCCTCTAATACCACCCCTCTAACATCACCCCTCTAACATCACCCCTCTAACTCCACCCCTCTAACACCACCCCTCTAACACCATCCCTCTAACACCACCCCTCTAACATCACCCCTCTAACATCACCCCTCGAACACCACCCCTCTAACACCACCCCTCTAACACCACCTCTCTAACACCACCCCTCTAACACCATTCTCTAACACCACCCCTCTAACACCACCCTCTAACACCACCCCTCTAACATCACCCTCTAACACCACCCCTCTAACACCACCCCTCTAACACCACCCCTCTAACATCACCCCTCTAACTCCACCCCTCTAACACCACCCCTCTAACACCACCCCTCTAACACCACCCCTCTAACATCACCCCTCTAACACCACCCCTCTAACACCACCCCTCTAACACCACCCCTCTAACACCACCCCTCTAACACCACCCCTCTAACATCACCCTCTAACATCACCCCTCTAACACCACCCCTCTAACACCACCCTCTAACATCACCCCTCTAACACCACCCCTCTAACATCACCCTCTAACATCACCCCTCTAACACCACCCTCTAACACCACCCTCTAACACCACCCTCTAACACCACCCCTCTAACACCACCCCTCTAACATCACCCCTCTAACACCACCCCTCTAACACCACCCCTCTAACACCACCCCTCTAACATCACCCCTCTAACATCACCCCTCTAACACCACCCCTCTAACATCACCCCTCTAACATCACCCCTCTAACATCACCCCTCTAACATCACCCCTCTAACACCACCCCTCTAACACCACCCCTCTAACACCACCCTCTAACATCACCCCTCTAACACCACCCCTCTAACACCACCCCTCTAACACCACCCCTCTAACATCACCCCTCTAACACCACCCTCTAACACCACCCCTCTAACACCACCCCTCTAACACCACCCCTCTAACATCACCCCTCTAACATCACCCCTCTAACATCACCCCTCTAACACCACCCCTCTAACACCACCCCTCTAACACCACCCCTCTAACACCACCCCTCTAACACCACCCCTCTAACATCACCCCTCTAACACCACCCCTCTAACACCACCCTCTAACATCACCCTCTAACATCACCCCTCTAACATCACCCCTCTAACACCACCCCTCTAACATCACCCCTCTAACACCACCCCTCTAACACCACCCCTCTAACACCACCCCTCTAACACCACCCCTCTAACACCACCCCTCTAACATCACCCCTCTAACATCACCCCTCTAACACCACCCCTCTAACACCACCCCTCTAACATCACCCCTCTAACACCACCCCTCTAACACCACCCCTCTAACACCACCCCTCTAACATCACCCCTCTAACACCACCCCTCTAACACCACCCCTCTAACACCACCCCTCTAACACCACCCCTCTAACACCACCCCTCTAACACCACCCTCTAACACCACCCTCTAACATCACCCCTCTAACACCACCCTCTAACACCACCCTCTAACATCACCCCTCTAACATCACCCCTCTAACATCACCCCTCTAACACCACCCCTCTAACATCACCCCTCTAACACCACCCCTCTAACATCTTTTATCTGTGGAGCAGAATGAAGCAACATCATTCCTCTTTTATCTGTGGAGCTGAATGAAGCAACAATGGAAATGGATGTATTGTCTTAGTCTTCTCTGCTTCACGCTGCAGACAGAGAGTAACTACAGTATGCTAGAAATATACTCAGGCTTGCTGAGCTCACACACTACATCACCCAGTGTGTTTGTCCTGCTGGGGCTGGGGCTTGTTTATTAAAGATCCTTCTCCTCTTCTGGATGGTTCTAGTGTTCTGGATGGTTCTAGTGTTCTGGATGCTTCTAGTGTTCTGGATGCTTCTAGTGTTCTGGATGCTTCTAGTGTTCTGGATGCTTCTAGTGTTCTGGATGCTTCTAGTGTTATGGATGCTTCTAGTGTTCTGGATGCTTCTAGTGTTCTGGATGGTTCTATGGTTCTAGTGTTCTGGATGGTTCTATGGTTCTAGTGTTCTGGATGCTTCTAGTGTTCTGGATGGTTCTATGGTTCTAGTGTTCTGGATGGTTCTATGGTTCTAGTGTTCTGGATGGTTCTAGAGTTCCTGAACCCTCACGCCCATACCTGAATCACAACATCCAGTCTGTCTGATGGTCTCTTACTATGCTTTTCTAGTCTGTTGAGGGTGGTAGGGGGTGACAGTGTCATTGCGCCATTCACCACACACACACACACACGGACACACACACACGGACACACACGGACACAGACAGACAGATATGTCCTAGTGGATGATGTAATGTCCTCAGGGTGACAGTGGTGAAGCGTGACAGGTATGACAGCGGTAGTTTAACCTGAGGTCACCGTTCATGCACCTGACATCAGATTGACGTGATACAATTTGCTGGGCTGCATTTTGGAACGGCAGGGTAACGGCAGGGTAACGGCAGGGTAACGGCAGGGTAACCATATGTGACTAGTTGTTGATGTTTCTGGGGGTCTGCCGGTGCTCATTGTGTCTGTTCTGTGAGTTAGGTGAAGGGATGATGAGATGTGTGTGTTTTGGGCTGTTTTTACAGAGACTATAGAGGTGCAGGCTGTTGAACCCTGTTACGAACAATCATACCGTTGGGTTAGACAGTAACACACACACACACACACACACACACACACACACACACACACACACACACACACTGTGTGTAACGGTGGTGGTGCAACTGAGTGGTCGTGCTGAGCAGACGTGAGACGTGGTGACGGAGTGGAGGTGGACGTGCTGATTAAACCACAGCCTGGAGGCCTGCCAACAGCCCTCATATTACATCCAGTCTGTGTGTTGTTAGGGATCCTGTGCTTGGACAGGGATAGTGTGCTTGGACAGGGATAGTGTGCTTGGACAGGGATAGTGTGCTTGGACAGGGATCCTGTGCTTGGACAGGGATAGTGTGCTTGGACAGGGATAGTGTGCTTGGACAGGGATAGTGTGCATGGACAGGGATAGTGTGCTTGGACAGGGATAGTGTGCTTGGACAGGGATCCTGTGCTTGGACAGGGATAGTGTGCTTGGACAGGGATAGTGTGCTTGGACAGGGATAGTGTGCTTGGACAGGGATAGTGTGCTTGGACAGGGATAGTGTGCATGGACAGGGATAGTGTGCATGGACAGGGATAGTGTGCTTGGACAGGGATAGTGTGCTTGGACAGGGATAGTGTGCATGGACAGGGATAGTGTGCATGGACAGGGATAGTGTGCATGGACAGGGATAGTGTGCTTGGACAGGGATAGTGTGCTTGGACAGGGATAGTGTGCTTGGACAGGGATAGTGTGCTTGGACAGGGATAGTGTGCTTGGACAGGGATAGTGTGCATGGACAGGGATAGTGTGCATGGACAGGGATAGTGTGCTTGGACAGGGATAGTGTGCTTGGACAGGGATAGTGTGCATGGACAGGGATAGTGTGCTTGGACAGGGATAGTGTGCTTGGACAGGGATAGTGTGCATGGACAGGGATAGTGTGCTTGGACAGGGATAGTGTGCTTGGACAGGGATAGTGTGCCTGGACAGGGATAGTGTGCTTGGACAGGGATAGTGTGCTTGGACAGGGATAGTGTGCTTGGACAGGGATCCTGTGCTTGGACAGGGATAGTGTGCTTGGACAGGGATAGTGTGCTTGGACAGGGATAGTGTGCATGGACAGGGATAGTGTGCTTGGACAGGGATAGTGTGCATGGACAGGGATAGTGTGCTTGGACAGGGATCCTGTGCTTGGACAGGGATAGTGTGCTTGGACAGGGATAGTGTGCTTGGACAGGGATAGTGTGCATGGACAGGGATAGTGTGCATGGACAGGGATAGTGTGCTTGGACAGGGATCCTGTGCTTGGACAGGGATAGTGTGCATGGACAGGGATAGTGTGCATGGACAGGGATAGTGTGCATGGACAGGGATAGTGTGCATGGACAGGGATAGTGTGCTTGGACAGGGATAGTGTGCTTGGACAGGGATAGTGTGCTTGGACAGGGATAGTGTGCTTGGACAGGGATAGTGTGCTTGGACAGGGATAGTGTGCATGGACAGGGATAGTGTGCATGGACAGGGATAGTGTGCTTGGACAGGGATAGTGTGCTTGGACAGGGATAGTGTGCATGGACAGGGATAGTGTGCTTGGACAGGGATAGTGTGCATGGACAGGGATAGTGTGCTTGGACAGGGATAGTGTGCTTGGACAGGGATAGTGTGCTTGGACAGGGATAGTGTGCATGGACAGGGATAGTGTGCATGGACAGGGATAGTGTGCTTGGACAGGGATCCTGTGCTTGGACAGGGATAGTGTGCTTGGACAGGGATAGTGTGCTTGGACAGGGATAGTGTGCTTGGACAGGGATAGTGTGCTTGGACAGGGATCCTGTGCTTGGACAGGGATAGTGTGCTTGGACAGGGATAGTGTGCTTGGACAGGGATAGTGTGCTTGGACAGGGATAGTGTGCTTGGACAGGGATAGTGTGCTTGGACAGGGATAGTGTGCCTGGACAGGGATAGTGTGCTTGGACAGGGATAGTGTGCTTGGACAGGGATAGTGTGCTTGGACAGGGATCCTGTGCTTGGACAGGGATAGTGTGCTTGGACAGGGATAGTGTGCTTGGACAGGGATAGTGTGCATGGACAGGGATAGTGTGCTTGGACAGGGATAGTGTGCTTGGACAGGGATAGTGTGCATGGACAGGGATAGTGTGCTTGGACAGGGATAGTGTGCATGGACAGGGATAGTGTGCTTGGACAGGGATAGTGTGCTTGGACAGGGATAGTGTGCTTGGACAGGGATCCTGTGCTTGGACAGGGATAGTGTGCTTGGACAGGGATAGTGTGCATGGACAGGGATAGTGTGCTTGGACAGGGATAGTGTGCTTGGACAGGGATCCTGTGCTTGGACAGGGATAGTGTGCTTGGACAGGGATAGTGTGCTTGGACAGGGATAGTGTGCTTGGACAGGGATAGTGTGCTTGGACAGGGATAGTGTGCATGGACAGGGATAGTGTGCTTGGACAGGGATAGTGTGCTTGGACAGGGATAGTGTGCTTGGACAGGGATAGTGTGCATGGACAGGGATAGTGTGCTTGGACAGGGATAGTGTGCTTGGACAGGGATCCTGTGCTTGGACAGGGATAGTGTGCATGGACAGGGATAGTGTGCTTGGACAGGGATAGTGTGCTTGGACAGGGATAGTGTGCATGGACAGGGATAGTGTGCTTGGACAGGG
>NC_092107.1:37172342-37182342 GCF_045679555.1 Salvelinus alpinus
AACAGTTCTCACAAAGAACCTACGTCGCCCTGAAATTAGGCCAGTAGTTCTTTCTAATGTAGAGAAAGTAATACAATACATCACAACTTTATTGCCCGTTTTACATTTACAATTCATGTATTAGTGTCAGACCATGTGTCTGTTGCCATTATTTCAACGAGACTGTCATTACTAAACCCACGGTATGATCTGGTTTGATCTCTATTGATTATTACTCCCACGGTAATGTCTGGTTTGATCTCTATTGATTATTACTCCCACGGTAATGTCTGGTTTGATCTCTATTGATTATTACACCCACGGTATGATCTGGTTTGATCTCTATTGATTATTACTCCCACGGTATGATCTGGTTTGATCTCTATTGATTATTACTCCCACGGTATGATCTGGTTTGACCTCTATTGATTATTACTCCCACGGTATGATCTGGTTTGATCTCTATTGATTATTACTCCCACGGTATGATCTGGTTTGATCTCTATTGATTATTACACCACTGTAAATGTTCATGGTCATGTCTATTATAAGCTCTGATTTAATGTCTCTCTCTCTCTCTCCCTCAATGTCTCTCTCTCTCTCTCTCTCTCTCTCTCTCTCTCTCTCTCTCTCTCTCTCTCTCTCTCTCTCACTCTCTCTCTCTCTCTCTCTCTCTCTCTCTCTCTCTCTCTCTCTCTCTCTCTCTCTCTCCCTCACACTCTCTCTCTCTCTCTCTCTCTCTCTCTCTCTCTCTCTCCCTCTCTCTCTCTCTCTCTCTCTCTCTCTCTCTCTCTCTCTCTCACTCTCTCACTCTCTCACTCTCTCACTCTCTCACTCTCTCTCTCTCTCTCTCTCTCTCTCTGTCTCTCTGTCTCTCTGTCTCTCTCTCTCTCTCTCTCTGTCTCTCTCTCTCCCTCACTGTCTCTGTCTCTCTCCCTCACTGTCTCTCTTTCTCCCTCACTGTCTCTGTCTCTCTCCCTCACTGTCTCTCTGTCTCTCTCTCTCTCTCCCTCACTGTCTCTCTCTCTCTATCTCTCTCTCTCTCTCTCTCTCTCTCTCTCTCTCTCTCTCTCTCTCTCTCTCTCTCTCTCTCTCTCTCTCTCTCTCTCTCAGGAGGTTAGGTGGTTTCCGTTGGAAGTCAGGGCAGGCTGGAGCTGTGATTAACCACAGTGCAAAGAGGAACAAGGAGAGTGGACTCCAAAAGGCAAGCCCCATGATGGTCTGGAATGTCTATACTGAAATCATTCCTCTCTTGTTGACTGTTTTCGTCCTATGTGTTATGTTACCCCAAACAGCTGTCAGCAGGCAAGGTGAAGATACGGCTCCTCAAAGATCAACCTCAGCCAGGTGACATTTCATAAGTGTGTGTGTGTGTGTGCATGCGATATGTGGTTGTACTCTATGTGTGTTGGTATGGTTAGTTCTACAACGAAGTGTGTGTGTATGTTTTTGTGTGTGTAACGGATGTGAAATGGCTAGCTAGTTAGCGGGTACGCGCTACTAGCGTTTCAATCAGTTACGTCACTTGCTCTGAAACCTAGAAGTAGTGTTGCCCCTTGCTCTGCAAGGGCCACGGCTTTTGTGGAGCGATGGGTAACGATGCTTCGTGGGTGACTGTTGTTGATGTGTGCAGAGGGTCCCTGGTTCGCGCCCGTGTTGGGGCGAGGGGACGCCATAAAGTTATACTGTTACGTGTGTGTGTGTGTTGTCTGTCCAGAAGTCTGCAGGGTGGGAGAGAAGGAGAAGGCTACAGCTGTTCCCTCAGGTGGTCAGGTGTCCAGCAGTAAGACCAGGCTGAGGGGGAAGGTGTGTGGCCAGTGTGAGGCCAGGGCTGCTGGACTGGTTAGTATCCCACACACCTACACTTTCTGTATCTGTCTAATCTAGTTATCTTACGTCTTCTCTCCACCATGTGTTGTTGTATCATAGTCCTGTCTATGTCTTCTCTCCAACATGTGTTGTTGTATCATAGTCCTGTCTATGTCTTCTCTCCACCATGTGTTGTTGTATCATAGTCCTGTCTGTCTTCTCTCCACCATGTGTTGTTGTATCACAGTCCTGTCTGTCTTCTCTCCACCATGTGTTGTTGTATCATAGTCCTGTCTATGTCTTCTCTCCACCATGTGTTGTTGTATCATAGTCCTGTCTATGTCTTCTCTCCACCATGTGTTGTTGTATCATAGTCCTGTCTATGTCTTCTCTCCACCATGTGTTGTTGTATTATAGTCCTGTCTATGTCTTCTCTCCACCATGTGTTGTTGTATCACAGTCCTGTCTGTCTTCTCTCCACCATGTGTTGTTGTATCATAGTCCTGTCTATGTCTTCTCTTCACCATGTGTTGTTGTATCATAGTCCTGTCTATGTCTTCTCTTCACCATGTGTTGTTGTATCATAGTCCTGTCTATTTCTTCTCTTCACCATGTGTTGTTGTATCATAGTCCTGTCTATGTCTTCTCTTCACCATGTGTTGTTGTATCATAGTCCTGTCTATGTCTTCTCTCCACCATGTGTTGTTGTATCATAGTCCTGTCTATGTCTTCTCTCCACCATGTGTTGTTGTATCATAGTCCTGTCTATGTCTTCTCTCCACCATGTGTTGTTGTATCATAGTCCTGTCTGTCTTCTCTCCACCATGTGTTGTTGTATCATAGTCCTGTCTATGTCTTCTCTCCACCATGTGTTGTTGTATCATAGTCCTGTCTATGTCTTCTCTCCACCATGTGTTGTTGTATCATAGTCCTGTCTGTCTTCTCTCTACCATGTGTTGTTGTATCATAGTCCTGTCTGTCTTCTCTCTACCATGTGTTGTTGTATCATAGTCCTGTCTGTCTTCTCTCCACCATGTGTTGTTGTATCATAGTCCTGTCTGTCTTCTCTCCACCATGTGTTGTTGTATCATAGTCCTGTCTATGTCTTCTCTCCACCATGTGTTGTTGTATCATAGTCCTGTCTGTCTTCTCTCCACCATGTGTTGTTGTATCATAGTCCTGTCTATGTCTTCTCTCCACCATGTGTTGTTGTATCATAGTCCTGTCTATGTCTTCTCTCTACCATGTGTTGTTGTATCATAGTCCTGTCTGTCTTCTCTCTACCATGTGTTGTTGTATCATAGTCCTGTCTGTCTTCTCTCCACCATGTGTTGTTGTATCATAGTCCTGTCTGTCTTCTCTCCACCATGTGTTGTTGTATCATAGTCCTGTCTACGTCTTCTCTCCACCATGTGTTGTTGTATCATAGTCCTGTCTGTCTTCTCTCCACCATGTGTTGTTGTATCATAGTCCTGTCTGTCTTCTCTCCACCATGTGTTGTTGTATCATAGTCCTGTCTGTCTTCTCTCCACCATGTGTTGTTGTATCATAGTCCTGTCTGTCTTCTCTCCACCATGTGTTGTTGTATCATAGTCCTGTCTGTCTTCTCTCCACCATGTGTTGTTGTATCATAGTCCTGTCTACGTCTTCTCTTGGTAAAAGATAACCATGTTACAGAGTCCTGTCTACGTCTTCTCTTGGTAAAAGATAACCATGTTACAGAGTCCTGTCTGTCTTCTCTCTACCATGTGTTGTTGTATCATAGTCCTGTCTGTCTTCTCTCCACCATGTGTTGTTGTATCATAGTCCTGTCTACGTCTTCTCTTGGTAAAAGATAACCATGTTACAGAGTCCTGTCTACGTCTTCTCTTGGTAAAAGATGACCATTGTTACAGAGTCCTGTCAGTGTCCATAGATGTTGAAGCAAAGGGTTGATGTTTACTTGTTGGCTAAAGACTTTGTTTGTCATCTATCTCTGTTCACTGGAGCTCTGTGTGTGTGTGTGTTTGTGTGTGTGTGTGTGTGGGTTGTGGTGGACAGCTGAGTAATGTGTACCTAACATCCGGTCGGTCTGATATCTCTGTGGCGGTGGGTGAATCCCAGTCCTTAATAATTAATAATTGGCCACTCATGCAGAATATCCAGCCTAAAGACAGCAGAATATCCAGCCTAAAGACAGCAGAATATCCAGCCTAAAGACAGCAGAATATCCAGCCTAAAGACAGCAGAATATCCAGCCTAAAGACAGCAGAATATCCAGCCTAAAGACAGCAGAATATCCAGCCTAAAGACAGCAGAATATCCAGCCTAAAGACAGCAGAATATCCAGCCTAAAGACAGCAGAATATCCAGCCTGAAAACAGCAGAATATCCAGCCTAAAGACAGCAGAATATCCAGCCTAAAGACAGCAGAATATCCAGCCTGAAAACAGCAGAATATCCAGCCTAAAGACAGCAGAATATCCAGCCTAAAGACAGCAGAATATCCAGCCTGAAGACAGCAGAATATCCAGCAGAATATCCAGCCTAAAGACAGCAGAATATCCAGCCTAAAGACAGCAGAATATCCAGCCTGAAGACAGCAGAATATCCAGCAGAATATCCAGCCTAAAGACAGCAGAATATCCAGCCTAAAGACAGCAGAATATCCAGCCTAAAGACAGCAGAATATCCAGCCTAAAGACAGCAGAATATCCAGCCTAAAGACAGCAGAATATCCAGCCTGAAGACAGCAGAATATCCAGCCTGAAGACAGCAGAATATCCAGCCTGAAGACAGCAGAATATC
This sequence comes from Salvelinus alpinus, assembly GCF_045679555.1. Classification (NCBI taxonomy): domain Eukaryota; kingdom Metazoa; phylum Chordata; class Actinopteri; order Salmoniformes; family Salmonidae; genus Salvelinus; species Salvelinus alpinus. The sequence continues at coordinate 37,176,918 of NC_092107.1, forward strand.
CAGCCTAAAGACAGCAGAATATCCAGCCTAAAGACAGCAGAATATTCAGCCTAAAGACAGCAGAATATCCAGCCTAAAGACAGCAGAATATTCAGCCTAAAGACAGCAGAATATCCAGCCTAAAGACAGCAGAATATCTAGCCTAAAGACAGGAGAGTTTACAGCCGTACAGCAGAGTTTACAGCCGTACAGCAGAGTTTACAGCCTTTCTTCTTGCTAGAGAAAAGTTTGGGAGAAGGGATCAGACTACTGGCTGTAAGCGAACGAGTGATGTGCGTTTGGAGCAATAATGGCTGTATCCAAGGCTCAGCCAATCGTTCACATAACAGCAGAATGCAGCGCGCGACTGAAGAGAGAAGAGACAACCAATTTGCTAATTACAGCATCAGCGCGCTCTCTGGAAAGACAGCAGAGAGTAGAAAGGCAGTTTGCCAGTTACAGCAGCGCGTCCCCTGAACGATAACGAAGAGGTAGAAGAGAAGCTTGACCACGGAGATGGGGTAGGAAGGTGAAGAAGCGCACTGCATGAGCTGTAACTGAAAAACAATTGGCATTTGGAAAGTTTGAGGTGAGGGAGAAAGTGTGGTGGAACAAGTATTGTTTGCATTGTGAAATAACATTATCTTGCTAGCTGGATCTAAATCTCCATTAGCTAGTCAGAGAAATGTTGAGCAACATTTGCCAATTTAACTGATCAAATAATTGAGGTGTGAAAATGGTGTGAAAATTAGCTGGCTAATAAAGTAAGATAGCTAACTTTAACTAGCTAACGTTACAACATCAGATGAGCTAACGTTAGTAACCTAACCAATTCTCTATAGTATTAACTAGCTAACGTTAGTAACCTAACCAATTCACTATAGTATTAACCAGCTAACGTTAGTAACCTAACCAATTCACTATAGTATTAACTAGCTAACGTTAGTAACCTAACCAATTCTCTATAGTATTAACTAGCTAATGTTAGTAACCTAACCAATTCTCTATAGTATTAACCAGCTAATGTTAGTAACCTAACCAATTCTCTATAGTATTAACTAGCTAACGTTAGTAACCTAACCAATTCTCTATAGTATTAACTAGCTAACGTTACAACATCAGATGAGCTAACGTTAGTAACCTAACCAATTCTCTATAGTAATAACCAGCTAATGTTAGTAACCTAACCAATTCTCTATAGTATTAACTAGCTAACGTTAGTAACCTAACCAATTCACTATAGTATTAACTAGCTAACGTTAGTAACCTAACCAATTCTCTATAGTATTAACTAGCTAATGTTAGTAACCTAACCAATTCTCTATAGTATTAACCAGCTAACGTTAGTAACCTAACCAATTCTCTATAGTATTAACTAGCTAACGTTAGTAACCTAACCAATTCTCTATAGTAATAACCAGCTAACGTTAGTAACCTAACCAATTCTCTATAGTATTAACCAGCTAACGTTAGTAACCTAACCAATTCTCTATAGTATTAACCAGCTAACGTTAGTAACCTAACCAATTCACTATAGTATTAACCAGCTAATGTTAGTAACCTAACCAATTCACTATAGTATTAACTAGCTAACGTTAGTAACCTAACCAATTCTCTATAGTATTAACTAGCTAACGTTAGTAACCTAACCAATTCTCTATAGTATTAACTAGCTAATGTTACAACATCAGATGAGCTAACGTTAGTAACCTAACCAATTCTCTATAGTATTAACCAGCTAACGTTAGTAACCTAACCAATTCTCTATAGTATTAACCAGCTAACGTTAGTAACCTAACCAATTCACTATAGTATTAACCAGCTAATGTTAGTAACCTAACCAATTCACTATAGTATTAACTAGCTAACGTTAGTAACCTAACCATTTCTCTATAGTATTAACTAGCTAACGTTACAACATCAGACGAGCTAACGTTAGTAACCTAACCAATTCTCTATACTAATAACTAGCTAACGTTAGTAACCTAACCAATTCACTATAGTATTAACTAGCTAACGTTACAACATCAGATGAGCTAACGTTAGTAACCTAACCAATTCTCTATAGTAATAACTAGTATAATTTAACGACTCCTCGCCCTTCCTCAAGTTATAACGCGTTAGTTGCTTACTGGACCCTGGCAATCTGTGTGAAGTTCGTTAGCTAGTTAACTAGTCAACACTAACTACTATCTGTGAACTAATGTTTTCCCTCTACAGTATGTGGTTAAGTGTCACCTTTTTGGGCCCTCACCAGTTTGCATCCCTGTATAATCTGATAGATGTTGGGATTTAACGTTAATGTATAATCTGATAGATGTTGGGGTGTAACGTTAATTTATAATCTGCTAGATGGTGGGGTGTAACGTTAATTTATAATCTGCTAGATGGTGGGGTGTAACGTTAATTTATAATCTGCTAGATGGTGGGTGTAACGTTAATTTATAATCTGCTAGATGGTGGGGTGTAACGTTAATTTATAATCTGCTAGATGGTGGGGTGTAACGTTAATTTATAATCTGCTAGATGGTGGGGTGTAACGTTAATTTATAATCTGCTAGATGTTGGGGTGTAACGTTAATGTATAATCTGCTAGATGGTGGGGTGTAACGTTAATTTATAATCTGCTAGATGGTGGGGTGTAACGTTAATTTATAATCTGCTAGATGGTGGGGTGTAACGTTAATTTATAATCTGCTAGATGGTGGGGTGTAACGTTAAATTATAATCTGCTAGATGGTATGTGTAACGTTAATTTATAATCCGATAGATGGTGGGTGTATCGTTAAGCGTAACGTTATAATCTGATAGATGGTGGGTGTATCGTTAAGCGTAACGTTATAATCTGATAGATGGTGGGTGTATCGTTAAGCGTAATGTTATATTCTGATAGATGGTGGGTGTATCGTTAAGCATAATGTTATAATCTGATAGATGGTGGGTGTATCGTTAAGCGTAACGTTATAATCTGATAGATGGTGGGTGTATCGTTAAGCATAATGTTATAATCTGATAGATGGTGCAGTGTAACGTTAATTTATAATCCGATAGATGGTGGGTGTATCGTTAAGCGTAATGTTATAATCTGATAGATGGTGGGTGTATCGTTAAGCGTAATGTTATAATCTGCTAGATGGTGCAGTGTAACGTTAATTTATAATCCGATAGATGGTGGGTGTATCGTTAAGCGTAACGTTATAATCTGATAGATGGTGGGTGTATCGTTAAGCGTAATGTTATAATCTGATAGATGGTGGGTGTATCGTTAAGCATAATGTTATAATCTGATAGATGGTGGGTGTATCGTTAAGCATAATGTTATAATCTGATAGATGGTGGGTGTATCGTTAAGCATAATGTTATAATCTGATAGATGGTGGGTGTATCGTTAAGCGTAATGCTATAATCTGATAGATGGAGGGTGTATCGTTAAGCGTAATGTTATAATCTGATAGATGGTGGGTGTATCGTTAAGCGTAATGTTATAATCTGATAGATGGTGGGTGTATCGTTAAGCGTAATGTTATAATCTGATAGATGGTGGGTGTATCGTTAAGCGTAATGTTATAATCTGATAGATGGTGGGTGTATCGTTAAGCGTAATGTTATAATCTGATAGATGGTGGGTGTATCGTTAAGCGTAACGTTATAATCTGATAGATGGTGGGTGTATCGTTAAGCGTAATGTTATAATCTGATAGATGGTGGGTGTATCGTTAAGCGTAATGTTATAATCTGATAGATGGTGGGTGTATCGTTAAGCGTAATGTTATAATCTGATAGATGGTGGGTGTATCGTTAAGCGTAATGTTATAATCTGATAGATGGTGGGTGTATCGTTAAGCGTAATGTTATAATCTGATAGATGGTGGGTGTATCGTTAAGCGTAATGTTATAATCTGATAGATGGTGGGTGTATCGTTAAGCATAATGTTATAATCTGATAGATGGTGGGTGTATCGTTAAGCGTAATGTTATAATCTGATAGATGGTGGGTGTATCGTTAAGCATAATGTTATAATCTGATAGATGGTGGGTGTATCGTTAAGTGTAATGTTATAATCTGATAGATGGTGGGTGTATCGTTAAGCATAATGTTATAATCTGATAGATGGTGGGTGTATCGTTAAGCGTAATGTTATAATCTGATAGATGGTGGGTGTATCGTTAAGCGTAATGTTATAATCTGATAGATGGTGGGTGTATCGTTAAGCGTAATGTTATAATCTGATAGATGGTGGGTGTATCGTTAAGCGTAATGTTATAATCTGATAGATGGTGGGTGTATCGTTAAGCGTAATGTTATAATCTGATAGATGGTGGGTGTATCGTTAAGCGTAATGTTATAATCTGCTAGATGGTGCAGTGTAACGTTAATTTATAATCCGATAGATGGTGGGTGTATCGTTAAGCGTAACGTTATAATCTGATAGATGGTGGGTGTATCGTTAAGCGTAATGTTATAATCTGATAGATGGTGGGTGTATCGTTAAGCGTAACGTTATAATCTGATAGATGGTGGGTGTATCGTTAAGCATAATGTTATAATCTGATAGATGGTGCAGTGTAACGTTAATTTATAATCCGATAGATGGTGGGTGTATCGTTAAGCGTAATGTTATAATCTGATAGATGGTGGGTGTATCGTTAAGCGTAATGTTATAATCTGCTAGATGGTGCAGTGTAACGTTAATTTATAATCCGATAGATGGTGGGTGTATCGTTAAGCGTAACGTTATAATCTGATAGATGGTGGGTGTATCGTTAAGCGTAATGTTATAATCTGATAGATGGTGGGTGTATCGTTAAGCATAATGTTATAATCTGATAGATGGTGGGTGTATCGTTAAGCATAATGTTATAATCTGATAGATGGTGGGTGTATCGTTAAGCATAATGTTATAATCTGATAGATGGTGGGTGTATCGTTAAGCGTAATGCTATAATCTGATAGATGGAGGGTGTATCGTTAAGCGTAATGTTATAATCTGATAGATGGTGGGTGTATCGTTAAGCGTAATGTTATAATCTGATAGATGGTGGGTGTATCGTTAAGCGTAATGTTATAATCTGATAGATGGTGGGTGTATCGTTAAGCGTAATGTTATAATCTGATAGATGGTGGGTGTATCGTTAAGCGTAATGTTATAATCTGATAGATGGTGGGTGTATCGTTAAGCGTAACGTTATAATCTGATAGATGGTGGGTGTATCGTTAAGCGTAATGTTATAATCTGATAGATGGTGGGTGTATCGTTAAGCGTAATGTTATAATCTGATAGATGGTGGGTGTATCGTTAAGCGTAATGTTATAATCTGATAGATGGTGGGTGTATCGTTAAGCGTAATGTTATAATCTGATAGATGGTGGGTGTATCGTTAAGCGTAATGTTATAATCTGATAGATGGTGGGTGTATCGTTAAGCGTAATGTTATAATCTGATAG
>NC_092107.1:37192342-37217342 GCF_045679555.1 Salvelinus alpinus
CTGTTCTGTTACTGTAGAGGCTAGTCGGAGTGTTAGCATACAGTACTGTTATGTTACTGTAGAGGCTAGTCAGAGTAACAGAACTAATAAATAATGGCGAACTAATTAATGGCGTAGAATGCCCTGCATGCTTTCTCTCTCAGTTCATTCACTGCCTCACGAAGGTGTCCGGTTGAGCTTATTTTTAAACCTAAGTAATTGTAGTGTGTGCAGTACTCTATATATTTTGTACCAATTGAGAACTTTGGTCTACTTCCCTGAGATCTGGACCTTCTCTGGAAAATCATTATTTTAGTCTTTTTGGGGTTTACTGCCAGGGCCCAGGTCTGGCAGTACTGCTCTAGCAGGTCCAGGCTCTGCTGTAGGCCATGTGCTGTGGGTGACAGCAGGCATAGGTCATCTGCGAAGAGCAGGAATTTAACCTCTAAATTGTGGAGACTAACACCAGGGGCTGAGGATTTTTCTAGAATGGTGGCCAATTCGTTGATTTCAATATTGAAGAGTGCAAGGCTCAGATTGCAACCCTGGCAAAGGCCCCGCCCCTGGTTAAAGAATTCTGTTATTTTCTTGCCAAAGTTAATGCTGCACGTATTGCCAGTATACATTGATTTAATTATGTCATGTTTTACCCCCTACACCACTTTCAATAACTTTGTAGAACAGTCCTGTATGCCAAATAGAGTCAAATGCTTTTTGGAAGTCGATAAAGCAAGCGTATATTTTGGTATTATTTTGGTGGACATGTTTATCTATCAGGGTGTGTAGGGTGTAAATATGATCAGTTATGCGATGTTTTGGTATAAATCCAATTTGGCTTTCACTCAAGACATTGTGCTTATTAAGGAAGTTTAGAACTCTTACATTTATAATACTACAGAAAACCTTCCCCAGGTTACTGTTCACACAAATGCCTCTGTAATTGTTAGGGTCAAATTTGTCTCCGTTCTTAAAGATTAGGGTTATGAGTCCCTGATTCCAGATGTCTGGGAAATAACCTACACTCAGGATCAAATTAAACAGTTTTAACTTCTTGAGAATACAGGGGGTGCTATTTTCCCATTAGCATAATTTGCTCTACAGATTAAACTGCCTCTTATTCAATTATTGCTCTTACTATATGCATATAAATAATACCATTGGAAAGAAAACAATCTCTAGTTTCTAAAACCGTTTCAATTTTGTCTCTGAGTGATACAGAAGTCATTTGACAGCACTTTCCATGACCAAGAAGAAAAAAGCAAGATGTGTATGCCAGCTTCAACGCTCTGCCTATATATGGTCGTGCCCCCTATGACCCGAAACACACCTCATTGGCCTTCCTCTGGGTGTCAAGAGGACGTCAGAGGAAAAATATCTTGTTTATCTGGGACTGACGTGAAATGAGAGCTAATTCTTTGGCGTGACCGACAACTTCCGGTTGTCTAAATCGTGCGACTTGTAGCTGCGATTGTCTTCCGTTGTGCGGCCATTATGGATGAAAACTATCTCCGTCTCGAAGTTTGTTTGATACATGTGACCAGATCATCGTAATGTATGTTTTTTCAATATAGTTTAATCAGATTATTTGAATTTTTTCGGGAGTTTTGTGGTGTTCCGTTGTCTGAATTTATTTACGTTTGAGAGATCCGTGCCACTCGACCGGTACCTGTGCTAAATGGAGTGGGAAAGGAACAATTCTGAACGGAACCAACGACTCATCTTGACAAAGGACACTTTGATCAACATTCTGATGAAAGATCAGCCATAGTAAGACCCAATTTACGATGTTATATCATATCTGTTGTGCATGTGAACTGGCCGTGGGCGCCTAGCCGAATCTGCCTGGTATAGCTATGCTAATTTAGCGCTACATTTTGTTTTCGTTATAAAACATTTCATAAATCTGAAATATTGTTTGGATTCACCAGATGTTGGGCTTTCAATATCTGTACGCTGTGTATTTTTCTGAAATGTTTTAAGATGAGTAATTCGTTATATGACGTTGGTCTCTGTAATTGTTCTGGCTGGGTCAGCACTATTTCAGATTGCAGCTGCAATGTAGAACTGTGATTTATACCTGAAAAATGCACATTTTTCAAAAAAAAAAACTATGCTATACCATAAATATGTTATCAGACTGTCATCTTATGAAGTTGTTTCTTGGTTAGTGGCTATATATATTTTTATTTAGTCGAATTAGTGATAGCTACTGACGCAGGAAAAAGCTGTTGGGAGTAAAAATATCGTGTCCTTTGCTATCGTGGTTAGCTAATAGATTTACATATTGTGTCTTCCCTGTAAAACATTTAAAAAATCTGAAATGGTGGCTTTATTCACAAGACCTGTATCTTTCATCTGGTGTCTTAGACTTGTGATTTAATGATATTTAGATGCTACAAGTTACTTGTGACGCTATGCTAGCTATGCTACTCAGTGGGGTGGGGGGTGGGGGGTGCTACCGGATCAGGGTTGGTGACTCGTGAGAAGTTTTAATATAGCTATTTTGCACTAGTGAGTTTGAGCATCTCATTTAGGATGCCATCAGGTCCGCATGCCTTTTTAAATTTGAGAGCCTGAAGTTTCTTATAGAGCTCCTGGTCAGTAATTGGGGAGTCCAATGGATTTTGATTGTCTTTATAGCTTTTTCTAATCCATTCAACTTCTCTTGAATTTGGCGTTGTTCTGCGTTTGTGTCAATTTGAACGGTGTTGTAGAGTGTTTTAAAATGGGTTGTCCATATGTCACCATTTTGTATTGCTAATTCCTCTTGTTTAGATTTCTTTAGTTTTTTTCCAATTTTTCCAGAATTTGTTTGTGTTTATGGACTCCTCAATTATTGTTAGCTGCTTGCTGTTGTACTGTGCTTTTTTGGTTCTGAGTGTACGTTTATAGTTTTAAAGTCTCACAGTAATGAAGGCGTAATTCACCAATTATTTGGGTCTCTGTGCTATCTCTGTGTCTATATCTCTATCTTTCTCTATCTCTGTCTCTGTGTCTATCTCTATCTCTCTCTCGATCTCTGTCTCTATGTCTATCTCTGTCTCTGTCTCTTTCTCTATCTTTGTTTCTGTCTCTGTCTCTTTCTGTATCTCTGTCTCTATCTTTGTTTCTGTGTCTGTCTCTGTGTCTATCTCTGTGTCTGTCTCTCTGTCTCGATCTCTATCTCTGTCTCGATCTCTGTCTCTGTGTCTATCTCTGTCTCTCTGTCTCGATCTTTGTCTCTGTCTCTATCTCTATCTCTTTCTCTATCTTTGTGTCACGATCGTCATAATGAATGGACCAAGGCGCAGCGTGCGTAGAGTTCCACATCATTTTAATAAACCGAAACAAATAAAGCACAAGAACAAACTGAACGTGAAGCTACTGTTGTGCACTCAGGCAACTAAATGTAGACAAGATCCCAAGAATAACCATGGGGAAATGGCTGCCTAAATATGATCTCCAGTCAGAGACAATGATAAACAGCTGCCTCTGATTGGGAACCATATCAGGCCACCATAGACATAAAATATCACCTAGATGACCCACCCAAGTCACTATCACGCCCTACTGGGCTGTTTTTCTGTCTGTGTGGGTTGTTTCCCTTTTTATATATTCTTCTCTGTCTGTTTTTAAGCCGTGTTCGAATACTCATACTAACCGTAGTATTTGGGACATAAATTGAGTATGTAGTATGCTTGTTGGTCATAGTATGGGAATAGTTAGTATGCCAAAAGTTCCTGGACGTTGTACCACATTCGCCAAAATACGAAGTATACAAGCAGTGGACACTATATCCGTAGTTTTAGGGCCCATAATGCAATTCATCAGAAAATGGGCGCGGCTTCACAACGTTTTCAGATTTTAAGAAAATGTGCAGCAGAAGTCCGACGAGAGCGGATACAAATTCACTGCTTTAACTAATTATGACAAATGTTAAGAAAATGTTGAGCAATGTAATAAAGTAATGACTTTTCAAATAAGTTACGTTACGTTGGCTGACAATTTGTAAGCTGCGCTATCCTCACGAACCGCATAGCATATCATTACAGCAGTATGTACTGGTATGTTAGCTAGCTAGCTACGTTAGTTGGCTACTAAGGGTGTGTTCGTAAATTCAGAGCAGATTGTCCGTTCTAAATTCTGAGCTCCAGAGCACATCGAGTACGGTTGAGAGTTCTGACCACAGTCAAGCACCCGAGCTAACTGGCTAACGTTGGCTAGCTTGCTAGCTACTTCCAGATACAAATGAGAGAACACCTCACTCTGACCATTTTACTCTCCCTAGCAGAGCTGGTTAGGCTGTTTTCATGTTATCCAGAGCGTTGGTGACTGCAACTGTGCATTCAGGAAACAATTTAATTACACTTTTTTTGCCGACGTTTAGTGACACCGGCTATATTCAACGGGTGTTGAGCGTTCGTGATTTCAAAAATCAGTTATTCTGCACTCTGGCTCACTCAGATGAGAGTGCTCTGATATCGGAGTAGATAGCCAGAGTGAATTTACGAACGCACCCTATTGACTTGATTATTACAGTCATTCTTAGCTAAGTGGTACAGTCGTTATGCGTTCTTAATGGACATTGTTAATGAAGTCGTAAGAGGTCTAGCTAGTCGTTTGTTATGCTAACCAAGCTTGCAAGAAGTTGCATAGCAACAGCATCAACATCCGGTAGACAGTCAAAGGGCTACAAGTACGCTCAACTGAAAGGATTCCGTTTGTCTACAGTATACTAAAATCAACTAATAGTATATACTATATACTCATTAAGTATGTAGTATACAGTATGTTAGTATGGGTATTCGAACACAGTTTTAGAGTACTCCTGCTGTGCTTTATTTGTGTGTGTGTGTGTGTGTGTGTGTGTGTGTGTGTGTGTGTGTGTGCGTGCGTGCGTGCGTGCGTGCGTGCGTGCGTGCGTGCGTGCGTGCGTGCGTGCGTGCGTGCGTGCGTGCGTGCGTGCGTGCGTGCGTGCGTGCGTGCGTGCGTGCGTGCGTGCGTGCGTGCGTGCGTGCGTGCGTGCGTGCGTGCGTGCGTGCGTGCGTGCGTGCGTCTGTCTGCTGTGCACCTTTAACCAGCCCTCGTACAATGCAGATCTTTTTTCATCCATTCGTTGTGTTGTAGCGCTGACCAACAATTAACTTTCACTGTTTGTCTTTGATATCTCTGTCACACACTAATAAAGAGTCAGAATAACACACTTATAAAGAGTCAGAATAACACACTTATAAAGAGTCAGAATAACACACTACTAAAGAGTCAGAATAACACACTTATAAAGAGTCAGAATAACACACTACTAAAGAGTCAGAATAACACACTTATAAAGAGTCAGAATAACACACTTATAAAGAGTCAGAATAACACACTTATAAAGAGTCAGAATAACACACTTATAAAGAGTCAGAATAACACACTTATAAAGAGTCAGAATAACTAACACACTTATAAAGAGTCAGAATAACACACTTATAAAGAGTCAGAATAACACACTTATAAAGAGTCAGAATAACTAACACACTTCTAAAGAGTCTAACCCTAAACTTAACCCTAGCTCCTAACCCTAAAACGAACCCTACCTCCTAACCCTAAAACGAACCCTAGCTCCTAACCCTAAAACGAACCCTAGCTCCTAACCCTAAAACTAACCCAACCTCCTAACCTTAAAACTAACCCTAGCGCCTAACCCTAAACCTAATTCTGACCCTAACACTAATTCTAACCTTAACCCTCAACCCTCTAGAAATAGTATTTGACCTTGTTTGTTTACTATTCTTGTAGACACACACACACACACACACACACACACACACACACACACACACACACACACACACACACACACACACACACACACACACACACACACACACACACACACACACACACACACAGTCAAAGGGAGGCTCTGTGTTTGGCAGGACACAGAGATCCAGGATTATACACATGGCCATTGACACAGACGCCTCCGCACTCATAATCCTGTTTGATTTGCCTTCAGAAAAGAGAGAGAGTGAAAAAATAGAGGAGGGAGAAAAACATGCAATTAATTTTTTCAGCATGCAGTGTTCCTTCTCTTTTTTCACTCAGTCCACCTGTGTGTGTGTGTGTGTGTGTGTGTGTGTGTGTGTGGTTCCCAGTGATGTGTCAGGTTAAGCCTGTCCGTCTCTCACCCTGGTTGTTTTGGGGTCAGTCCAGTTCCATTACCTTCCACTCTGGAACAGGGTCACTCGTCATATTCAAATGGTCTCCAGCCAGCCACACAAACAAACAATAAACAACATGTGTATAGAGCAGCTTTTAAACTAGATCAACTCTGCAGTACGTCTACACTGAAAGACATTGGGTGATTTAGCTAAATGGATCCAAACGTCACTATCTCGTATATCAACTCTATACCACCTTTAAGGTGTTCTTTTGACTAGGGATGTAAACTACCATTAAAAAAATATTTTATTGTTTAAACGATAAGAAATAAAAAATCTTTAAAAATGACGTGAATTCACTATTCAGATACAATATGATTCTGCGTGACCCAATGATTTATATAAACAATTGATTTGACCACTAGGGGGCAATGCAGTCCTGGCTAGCTAACATATGGCTCTCACCTTACTGCTGTCCCCCATCCACTCAGCAACCATGGTAGTTAATGCTGTTTTTGGTTCTCTGCTGTGTCCCGCTCCTCCATGTTCTCAGTTGTCAGTACGTGATAAATCTCATCAATGTGATGGCTCGTTGCAGTGATGTATGACAGCATCTTCATAGACGTCCCAGTCTGGTGTTTGAGAGCTCACGCTTTCTACTTGCAGAGCAACCGTTGTACAATTTCTCCATCCAGGCCATCATGGTTTTTCAACATGGCATGTTGTAGTCTGGTTCTAGATACGCCATCAGGGCATTGAAGCTGACATCCTCTACCATTGACAATGGCAGCATATCAACTGCAATCATTTCTGTAATCATCGCTGTGATTTTCTCACTCCCTTATCGCACTGCTGCCAGCAACGGGTTGGCTCGTATGGTGATTCCCTTTCAGATGGTTAAGTATTCCACCACAGGAGGTTGGTGACATCTTAATTGGGGAGGATGGGCTCTTGGTAATGACTGGGGTGGAATCTGTGGAATGGTGTCAAAATACATCAGACACGTGGTTTCCATGGTTTCCATGTGTTTGATTCCATTCCATTCACTCCGATCCAGCCATTATGTAGAGCCGTCCTCCCCTCAGCAGCCTCCATTGACTGCCACTGTAGCTCAATTCCACCTGGCAAAGTTTGCGTTTATTTAACCACCTTCTCATTTAACTGGTGTAACTCAGGCAGTTGTTGTTGCCGTCCTGTGCCTGTCCCGCAGGTGTGATGTTCGGATGTACCGATCCTGTGCAGGTGTTGTTACACGTGGTCTGCCACTGCGAGGATGATCAGCTGTCCGTCCTGTCTCCCTGTATCGTTGTCTTAGGCGTCTCACAGTACGGACATTGCAATTTATTGCCCTGGCCGCATCTGCAGTCCTCATGCCTCCTTGAAGCATGCCTAAGGCACGTTCACGCAGATGAGCAGGGACCCTGGGCATCTTTTTTGTGTGTTTTTCAGAGTCAGTAGAAAGGCCTCTTTAGTGTCCTAAGTGGATCATAACTGTGACCTTAATTGCCTAGCGTCTGTAAGCTGTTAGTGTCTTAACGACCGTTCCACAGGTACATGTTCATTAATTGTTTATGGTTCATTGAACAAGCATGGGAAACAGTGTTTAAACCCTTAACAATGAAGATCTGTGAAGTTATTTGGATTTTTACGAATTATCTTTGAAAGACAGGGTCCTGAAAAAGGGATGTTTCTTTTTTTGCTGAGTTTATATTCCTTATTCTCCTGCTTTCATTTCTTTCTCCTATTGTATTACCCTCCCTCCCTCCCTCCCTCCCTCCCTCCCTCCCTCCCTCCCTCCCAGTGAGACCGATGCCTCAAGGACACAACATCGTTGGTAGAGATAGGTTAACCTGTGTGGTCACACTGGTGATTGATAGAAGGAATAATGGCCTTAGCCCCTGGTACAGAGAGAATCAATCAGACCCTGTTTTTAAGGCATACTCATAGAGGACGTTTATATTTGATCCATATTTGATGTGTGGATTTTAATTTAAATAATGTAATTTGATGGTGGAAGTGATTTCCTGTTTCAGGGGTCAGGAGGAGAATTAGTGAATGAGCCCATGTGCTTCATGGGTAATTATATACACGGTGACTTGGGCAGCATAGAATCGTGTGAATAGAACTGTTAGCCCTGAGCTGTGCTGTAGCAACAGGAGTAGTTGTAAAGATGTGTGTGTCAGTCATCACTGCCCCCGCTCTCCTCACAGACAGAGATCCAGACCTCGGGAGTAGTTGTAAAGATGTGTGTGTCAGTCATCACTGCCCCCGCTCTCCTCACAGACAGAGATCCAGACCTCGGGAGTAGTTGTAAAGATGTGTGTGTCAGTCATCACTGCCCCCGCTCTCCTCAGACAGAGATCCAGACCTCGGGAGTAGTTGTAAAGATGTGTGTGTCAGTCATCACTGCCCCCGCTCTCCTCACAGACAGAGATCCAGACCTCGGGAGTAGTTGTAAAGATGTGTGTGTCAGTCATCACTGCCCCCGCTCTCCTCACAGACAGAGATCCAGACCGCGGGAGTAGTTGTAAAGATGTGTGTGTCAGTCATCACTGCCCCCGCTCTCCCCAGACAGAGATCCAGACCTCGGTGAGCACGCTGGATGTAGTGAGTCGTTTCCAGAGACAAGTCCAGCCCAACCCCAAGCCTGATTCCCAGACGGCTGGGAGAGGTGGAGGGGCGAGGGGGCCGGAGAGAAGGACCCAGGCCGCTCCCGCTGTTACACATACCCACAATGCACAGGGAAGCAAGGTGAGAGGTCATCGGTAGATAATGTTATTAAAAATGCTACCTTCCTCATTTCTTAAAGTGATCATTGTGTTTTTCAATGTCACAGGTTTTAGTTGTGAATCCCTTGAGGGAGGAGGAAGAGGAGTTTGATGAACTGGAGGATGAAGAGGAGAAGGAGATGCTGACTACCTCACTGCTGGGAGGAGAATATGATGAGGAGGAGTCGGCTCTCTCCTTTCAGGAAGCACTCAGGCAGTGGAGAGGAGAGGGAGGAGAGAGAGGAGAGAGAGGAGAGGGAGGAGAGAGAGGAGAGAGAAGAGTGGGAGGAGAGAGAGGAGATGCAACTAGGAGACCCTTCCAAGCCCGGACAGGTATAACACGAACACACACACACACCATGCAAACGAATTGTTTGGTTTACAGACAGGGGAACGTACTAGAAATACACATCCACCCAGACAGCTATGGATGATTGGTAATAGTAGAAACTATAGGCAGAGGTGCTCAACATATACCTGGCATCCTTTTCTCCTGCCCACTCTTTTCTCTCTCTCTCCCTCGTTCTCTCCCTCTTTCAGTGCTTGTATAACTCGTATTGTGAAACGTTGTTTGGTCCACTCATGTGACAAATCTCCTCTGTCTCTTTCATTGCCCTGAAATGATAGAGCTATAGTACTGAGTCTCAGTCTGTGTTGATGTCCACCTCCTCTTCCTCCTCTTCCTCCTCCTCCTCTTCTGTGTTGTGTTAAACAGCAGTACAGTAGTGATGTGTGGGGTTGTTATGAGGAGAGGAAACACTGTCGAGGTCCTGCTACATACCGTATGTATCCCTGTGGTGAAACACTGTAGAGGTCCTGCTACATACCGTATGTATCCCTGTGGTGAAACACTGTAGAGGTCCTGCTACATACCGTACGTATCCCTGTGGTGAAACACTGTAGAGGTCCTGCTACATACCGTATGTATCCCTGTGGTGAAACACTGTAGAGGTACTGCTACATACCGTATGTAACCCTGTGGTGAAACACTGTAGAGGTCCTGCTACATACCGTATGTATCCCTGTGGTGAAACACTGTAGAGGTCCTGCTACATACCGTATGTATCCCTGTGGTGAAACACTGTGGAGGTACTGCTACATAACGTATGTATCCCTGTGGTGAAACACTGTAGAGGTACTGCTACATACCGTATGTATCCCTGTGGTGAAACACTGTAGAGGTCCTGCTACATACCGTATGTATCCCTGTGGTGAAACACTGTAGAGGTCCTGCTACATACCGTATGTATCCCTGTGGTGAAACACTGTAGAGGTCCTGCTACATACCGTATGTATCCCTGTGGTGAAACACTGTAGAGGTACTGCTACATACCGTATCTATCCCTGTGGTGGGTGATAAAGCACCATACAGAAGGAGGTTAGGGTTTGGGGGAGGCATCAGGGGTGAAGTTAAAGCTGGAAACTTTAAAGGTCAATATATTACAACAGCAAAGAAATTACTGCAAACAACAAAGCTGTTTTTCCCCGACTGACGTCATCGCATGCGTGACAGAACAGCAGCGTATGAACTGCAGACAGTTACACTGTTTCAGTTACAACGGTGTTGGGGCAGACAGTGACACTGTTTCAGTTACAACGGTCGTTGGGGCAGACAGTGACACTGTTTCAGTTACAACGGTCGTTGGGGCAGACAGTGACACTGTTTCAGTTACAACGGTCAGTGGGGCAGACAGTGACACTGTTTCAGTTACAACGGTCAGTGGGGCAGACAGTGACACTGTTTCAGTTACAACGGTGTTGGGGCAGACAGTGACACTCTTTCAGTTACAACGGTCGTTGGGGCAGACAGTGACACTGTTTCAGTTACAACGGTCGGTGGGGCAGACAGTGACACTGTTTCAGTTACAACGGTCAGTGGGGCAGACAGTGACACTGTTTCAGTTACAACGGTGTTGGGGCAGACAGTGACACTGTTTCAGTTACAACGGTCGTTGGGGCAGACAGTGACACTGTTTCAGTTACAACGGTCGGTGGGGCAGACAGTGACACTGTTTCAGTTACAACGGTGTTGGGGCAGACAGTGACACTGTTTCAGTTACAACGGTCGGTGGGGCAGACAGTGACACTGTTTCAGTTACAACGGTCAGTGGGGCAGACAGTGACACTGTTTCAGTTACAACGGTGTTGGGGCAGACAGTGACACTGTTTCAGTTACAACGGTCGGTGGGGCAGACAGTGACCCTGTTTCAGTTGCAACGGTCGGTGGGGCAGACACTTACACTGTTTCAGTTACAACGGTCGGTGGGACAGACAGTGACACTGTTTCAGTTACAACGGTCGGTGGGGCAGACAGTGACACTGTTTCAGTTACAACACTCGGTGGGGCAGACAGTGACACTGTTTCAGTTACAAAGGTCGGTGGGGCAGACAGTGACCCTGTTTCAGTTGCAACGGTCGGTGGGGCAGACACTTACACTGTTTCAGTTACAACGGTCGGTGGGGCAGACAGTGACACTGTTTCAGTTACAACGGTCGGTGGGGCAGACAGTGACACTGTTTCAGTTACAACACTCGGTGGGGCAGACAGTGACACTGTTTCAGTTACAACGGTCGGTGGGGCAGACAGTGACACTGTTTCAGTTACAACAGTCGGTGGGGCAGACAGTGACACTGTTTCAGTTACAACACTCGGTGGGGCAGACAGTGACACTGTTTCAGTTACAACGGTCGGTGGGGCAGAGGATTCCATCTTTAAGGGGTGGATAATGGTGATTAAAGACTAGGACTGGAGCTCATGTTTAGGACAGGAGGAGGATTAGAAGTGAAGGATGAAGACTAATGTTCTTTCCATCTTGCTCTGGACTAAGTACCCCCCCCCCCCCCCCCCTCTCTGATCTCCTCAGGTCCTATAGAAAGTGCTTACCGCTGCAGAATGGGCTCAAGTCATGGCTGCTGCATATTGAGATAATTAGAGCAGGAGGTAATGATTGCAGTGTTGGGAGGTGTTCCACTATAGAGATAATGATTGCAGTGTTGGGAGGTGTTCCACTATAGAGGTAATGATTGCAGTGTTGGGAGGGGTTCCACTATAGAGGTAATGATTGCAGTGTTGGGAGGGGTTCCACTATAGAGGTAATGATTGCAGTGTTGGGAGGGGTTCCACTATAGAGATACTGATTGCAGTGTTGGGAGGGGTTCCACTATAGAGGTAATGATAGCAGTGTTGGGAGGGGTTCCACTATAGAGGTAATGATGGCAGTGTTGGGAGGGGTTCCACTATAGAGGTAATGATAGCAGTGTTGGGAGGGGTTCCACTATAGAGGTAATGATAGCAGTGTTGGGAGGGGTTCCACTATAGAGATAATGATTGCAGTGTTGGGAGGGGTTCCACTATAGAGGTAATGATGATAGCAGTGTTGGGAGGGGTTCCACTATAGAGATACTGATTGCAGTGTTGGGAGGGGTTCCACTATAGAGGTAATGATAGCAGTGTTGGGAGGGGTTCCACTATAGAGATACTGATTGCAGTGTTGGGAGGGGTTCCACTATAGAGGTAATGATAGCAGTGTTGGGAGGGGTTCCACTATAGAGGTAATGATAGCAGTGTTGGGAGGGGTTCCACTATAGAGGTAATGATAGCAGTGTTGGGAGGGGTTCCACTATAGAGATAATGATTGCAGTGTTGAAAGGGGTTCCACTGTAGAGATAATGATTGCAGTGTTGAAAGGGGTTCCACTGTAGAGATAATGATAGCAGTGATAGGTGTTCCACTGTAGAGATAATGATAGCAGTGATAGGTGTTCCACTATATAGATAATGATAGCAGTGATAGGTGTTCCACTATAGAGATAATGATAGCAGTGATAGGTGTTTCACTATAGAGATAATGATATCAGTGATAGGTGTTCCACTATAGAGATAATGATAGCAGTGATAGGAGGTGTTCCACTATATAGATAATGATATCAGTGATAGGGGTTCCACTGTAGAGATAATGATAGCAGTGATAGGTGTTCCACTATAGAGATAATGATAACAGTGATAGGTGTTCCACTATAGAGATAATGATATCAGTGATAGATGTTCCACTATATAGATAATGATAGCAGTGATAGGTGTTCCACTATAGAGATAATGATATCAGTGATAGGTGTTCCACTATAGAGATAATGATAGCAGTGATAGGTGTTCCACTATAGAGATAATGATATCAGTGATAGGAGGTGTTCCACTATATAGATAATGATATCAGTGATAGGGGTTCCACTGTAGAGATAATGATAGCAGTGATAGGTGTTCCACTATAGAGATAATGATAACAGTGATAGGTGTTCCACTATAGAGATAATGATATCAGTGATAGGTGTTCCACTATATAGATAATGATAGCAGTGATAGGTGTTCCACTATAGAGATAATGATAGCAGTGATAGGTGTTCCACTATAGAGATAATGATAGCAGTGATAGGAGGTGTTCCACTATATAGATAATGATAGCAGTGTTAGGTGTTCCACTATAGAGATAATGATAGCAGTGATAGGAGGTGTTCCACTATATAGGGCAGCGAACGTACTATACTAGTACGGGCAGCGAACGGTTGAAGAGCATGCGTTTAGTTTTACTAGCATTTAGAGCAGTTGCAGGAGGAACACTTGAGAATGTGTATGGCCGTTTTATTAGTTCTCTAATGCTTGGACAGACTTTGCTTCACTCCCTTCATTTCTGCATTTTGCCTCATTTCTTCTGTCAACCCATTGGCAGGGAAACCTAATGTAAAGCTGGCATTGCACCAAATGTGTCCAGAGTAGTGCCATAACATGTCTGTCTCTCTTTCTCCCTCTGTCTCTCTTTCTCCCTCTGTCCATCCCTTCTCCCTCTGTCCATCCCTTCTCCCTCTGTCCATCCCTCCTCCCTCTGTCCACCCCTTCTCCCTCTGTCCACCCCTTCTCCCTCTGTCCACCCCTTCTCCCTCTGTCCACCCCTTCTCCCTCTGTCCACCCCTTCTCCCTCTGTCCACCCCTTCTCCCTCTGTCCATCCCTTCTCCCTCTGTCCATCCCTTCTCCCTCTGTCTATCCCTTCTCCCTCTGTCCATCCCTTCTCCCTCTGTCCATCCCTTCTCCCTCTGTCCACCCCTTCTCCCTCTGTCCACCCCTTCTCCCTCTGTCCACCCCTTCTCCCTCTGTCCACCCCTTCTCCCTCTGTCCACCCCTTCTCCCTCTGTCCATCCCTTCTCCCTCTGTCCACCCCTTCTCCCTCTGTCCATCCCTTCTCCCTCTGTCCATCCCTTCTCCCTCTGTCTATCCCTTCTCCCTCTGTCCATCCCTTCTCCCTCTGTCTATCCCTTCTCCCTCTGTCCACCCCTTCTCCCTCTGTCCACCCCTTCTCCCTCTGTCCACCCCTTCTCCCTCTGTCCACCCCTTCTCCCTCTGTCCATCCCTTCTCCCTCTGTCCATCCCTTCTCCCTCTGACCATCCCTTCTCCCTCTGACCATCCCTTCTCCCTCTGTCCATCCCTTCTCCCTCTGTCCATCCCTTCTCCCTCGGACCATCCCTTCTCCCTCTGTCCATCCCTTCTCCCTCTGTCTCGCTTTCTCCCTCTGTCCACCCCTTCTCCCTCTGTCCATCCCTTCTCCCTCTGTCCATCCCTTCTCCCTCTGTCCATCCCTTCTCCCTCTGTCTCTCTTTTTCCCTCTGTCCATCCCTTCTCCCTCTGTCTCTCTTTCTCCCTCTGTCCATCCCTCCTCCCTCTGTCCATCCCTTCTCCCTCTGTCTCTCTTTCTCCCTCTGTCCATCCCTTCTCCCTCTGTCTCTCTTTCTCCCTCTGTCCATCCCTTCTCCCTCTGTCTCTCTTTCTCCCTCGCCTTACCTTTTCTGTCTCGGCCTTTCTCTCTCTTTTGCCGAACTCCCTCTCTCCCCTTCTCCAAATCTCCCTTCTCTCTTTTATTTAACTCCCTCTCTCCGTGTAGTATCAGTGGAAGTGATGGGGACCCAGTCAGACCTGAGAGACAGTGGGGCTGAGAGAGGACCAGTGAAGGTGCAGTTCACCCAACACAGTCTCAGTTACATGGACAGACTCGTCATCAAGAGACACCGCAGGTGAGAGAGAGAGAGAGAGAGAGAGAGAGAGAGAGAGAGAGAGAGAGAGAGAGAGAGAGAGAGAGAGAGAGAGAGAGAGAGAGAGAGAGAGAGAGAGAGAGAGAGAGAGAGAGAGAGAGAGAGAGAGAGAGAGAGAGAGAGAGAGAGAGAGAGAGAGAGAGAGAGAGAGAGAGAGAGACTTTTTGTCTTTCTTTACTGAAACATTCTCATTTCATTTAAAACTCACCCCCCCCTTAAAAATAAAATCCCCAAAATATATCCTGTACTACATACATGTACCATACTCACCTTTCCCTCTACCACATGATACAAAACACCATCACAATACCCTCTGCTACAACCGTATATCCAAAACATCTTCCCCAGCAATACAGACAGCCCCCCCAACACACCATATCTCCTCAAACATCTCCACACATTTTATAATTCTATAGAACTCAAACTCAACCCTCAGGCGCGCAGAGACCATCCCATTAAACAATAGTAAAGGATCTGTTATCCCCCCACCTTTGACCCTGTTCCTCCTTGTTAGCCAAATAGCTAACTTTGCCTGAGCAAACAGAATATTCAACAAAACACATTTGGCCTTTTCCTTATTTGAATACCTGTATCCCATTATAAACATCCCAACAGTAAAAACCACCCCCAACCTCTCACACAGACATTCCAACAGTAAACCCCACCCCCAACCTCTCACACAGACATTCCAACAGAGACATTAATGGCATTAACCTGGTGCACACAGAAAACACATGAATCACAGTTTCATTCATTTGACAGAAAGGACACCCCTGACCTATTCCCGGTTCAACCCGTACCAACCAGCTGTTAGTGGCCAGGGCTCCATGAAGAACCCTCCACTGGAGGTCTCCTGAACTCTTTGGTACTGAGGGTTTGTAGAGCCTCCTCCATCTAAAACCCACCATACTCTCCTCCCCACATACCCCCTGCCACTGATGTGCCTTCACTCCTGTTAGGCTCCTAATGTTCCTCACCTTAACGCAGAGGTTGTAGAGGGCTTTACCTCCCACCCCCTCAAACTCCCCCAGGCTCGGAGTGTTAAAATCTAACAAGTCCTCCAGACCCCCTTGCCAGTCTCCAGTCTCTGCCGTCACCTGCAGTGGCGGAAACATTGGTGGCCCCTCTCCCTTTGGCCTCTCAAACATCCCCCTTACCGGCTCAGACAGTGCCTCCTGGACCTCCTCCAGGAATCTCTCCAGCAGCCTAAGAGACGTTATTCCTGTTTGTTGCGCCAAGACCTCCGGGGTTTTCCACCCCTCCTCTCCCAGCAGCCGCAGGACCCAGCCTTTGTAACCCCCCCTGCCATCAGTAGCCTCTGCAGGGTGGCCGACTGAACCGATCTCAAAGGGATGGCTGGGTTGTGGAAGATAGGCTCCTCCCACACCCACAGCCCAGGCTCCACACCCCCTTCTCGTGTGGCCCTTAATAGCTGCCAGGCTCTCAGCACCGCAGAGTAAAAATCTGAGAGACCTGCTGTACTCAGCCTCTCCAGCTTCATGAGGAACAGCTGCCGGTCCAACCCTAATCCGCCAGCTCTCCTCAGCAGCGCGCATGCTGGTTCCCTCCAGCCAACATCAGTATGGTACAGCAGTCTCTGCACTGCCTTTAGCCAGCCATCCTGCTCTCCAGTTCCACCAGGCCCTGTCCTCCTTCGTGGACGGTCATGTACAACACTGCTGCCTTCAGCCAGTGATGGCCCGAC
The DNA here is from genome assembly GCF_045679555.1 of Salvelinus alpinus. NCBI lineage: Eukaryota > Metazoa > Chordata > Actinopteri > Salmoniformes > Salmonidae > Salvelinus > Salvelinus alpinus. Next base: position 37,208,999 of record NC_092107.1, read on the forward strand.
CAAAAGAAGTCCACCAGCTTGCGTTGCAGGTCTGCAAGCAGACCGGCAGGGGGGGTTGAGGACAGCCAGTTTATGCCACAGGGAAGATGCCACCAGGTTGTTAATCATCAGCACCCTCCCTCTATATGACACTTGGAACAGGAGCCACAGCCACCTGGCCAGTTTTGACACCACTGCCTGTGACAGCCCCTCCCAGTTCTTCCTGACCCACCTCTCCGAGCCCAGGTACACCCCCAACACTTTAAGCCCTTCACAACCCCACTGCAAACCCCCTGGAAGCAGAGGAGGAGCCCTATCCCCCCATGCCCCACATAACAGAGCTTTGCTCTTGCCCCAGTTTACCTTGGCTGACGAAGCTCCCTCATACACCTTCCGACTAGTCTCTAGTCCCTGCATATACTGACCATCCCTGACCATTACAGAAACATCATCTGCATATGCTGACACTGCTATTCCTGTCACCACACCCATGCCTGTCCAGCACACTCCCTGCAGTCTCCTGCGTAGCAGTCCTAAAAAAGGCTCAATGGCTAGTGTGTATAGCTGCCCCAATAGAGGGCATCCTTGTCTAATGCCCCGTCTCACCCAGACTGGCCTACTGAGCCCCCCTCCCACCTTAACCATACATGACGCCCCAGCATACAACAGCTTCACATAGGTCCCAAAACTCTTCCCAAACCCAAACACAGACATCACATTAAACAGATGCTCATGATCCACTCTATCAAAGGCCTTCTCTTGATCTAAAGAGACCAGTCCAAAGTTCACATTAGAACCTCTCGACAAGTCCAACATGTCCCTAATTAAGAACAAGTTGTCCGTGATTGAGCGTCCCGGTACACAGTATGCTTGGTCCTTATGTACTATCGAGTCCAGATGGGACTTCAGTCTGTTAGAGAGGACCTTGGCAAATATCTTGTAGTCCGCACAGAGTCATGCCACAGGCCTCCAGTTCTTATTAAGTTCACACAAGTCCCCTGTTGTTCATTTCTGCTATAACAACAAGCAGCATACCACTACACACCTCCTTTGAGGAACACATTTTTACAGACAGACCCGGTGCAAAAAGGACTGCCACCCATGCACTAAAATTTGTCCCATGGCTCAAAACACTTGCCCCTTTCCACCAGAGCCCCCAATCGACTTTATTCACCACATCACTATGCGTCTCCTGCAGAAACAACACCTGTACGGACCCAGCCTCAGCTACCCCACCATCTCTAGCCTGACTAGGCCCAGCCTCATCTACACCACCATCTCTAGCCTGACTAGACCCAGCCTCATCTACCCCACCATCTCTAGCCTGACTAGGCCCAGCCTCTGCTGTCTGCATCTCCTTACCCCCTGCACTTTGACCTCGATTTCCCCCACTGGCGCTTGTACCCTCACCTTGTCTACGGCCTTTATGTGGGCACGCAAAGCTCTTATGCCCCAAATCCCCACACTCAAAACACCGTAGACTATCTGTGCTGGCAAACCCTGCATAGAGCCCCTCCCCATGCCTCACTTTAAAATGCACATTTAGCTGTTGCTCATTGGTGTTCAGAAACATGAAAACTTGCCTCCGGAACGAAACAACGTGTTTAACGGCATCTGCCTGAAAACCTGCCGACACGGAAACCGCTAGCAAACTTACCAAACCACTCAGCTCTTTCCTGATTGGATCATCCATAATAAACGTACGCAAATTTGCAACTACCACTCTTGTCGAAAGGGTAGAGAGAGGTGAAATTGACACCAACACACCCCTTACAAATATTCCGCTCGCAATGAGCCTACCCACCAAATTAGCTCTTTTCATGAACACAACCACAGCTTTGTTCATTCTAGAAGCAGAATGTATAAATTCAGCTCCTACCTGTTCCCCGACCGCGAGCAGAACCTCCTCCACCTTAACTCCGTTCTCAGGAACACACCTGAATCCATGCCGTATCGACAGCGTCTCCTCCGCGCTAGAAGCCATCGCGCACACCACACCTTCCAAACCCCAGGAAAGTTACTCTGTCCTCTTCCACCCTAACTTAAAAAAATCCGTGGATACCACTAAAACAAATATTGCATTAACCCTCCACCATAGAAAATAACATGTAAAGAAAATAATCAAGAAAGTTAGTTAGGATAGAGCCCTCAACACCAAATACTCAAACTCCAACTTCAACACAGTGGATCTCATCTCAGCACAGTGGATCTCATCTCAGCACAGTGGATCTCATCTCAACACAGGTGATCTCATCTCTGGACTGTGGATCTCATCTCAGCACAGTGGATCTCATCTCAACACAGTGGATCTCATCTCAACACAGTGGATCTTTCAACACAGTGGATCTCATCTCAGCGGATCTCATTTCAACACAGTGGATCTCATCTCAGCACAGTGGATCTTTCAACACAGTGGATCTCATCTCTGCACAGTGGATCTCATCTCTGCACAGTGGATCTCATCTCAGCACAGTGGATCTTTCAACACAGTGGATCTCATATCTGCACAGTGGATCTCATCTCAACACAGTGGATCTTTCAACACAGTGGATCTCATCTCAGCACAGTGGATCTCATCTCAACACAGGTGATCTCATCTCTGGACTGTGGATCTCATCTCAGCACGATGGATCTCATCTCAGCACAGTGGATCTCATCTCAGCCCAGTGGATCTCATCTCAGCCCAGTGGATCTCATCTCAGCACAGTGGATTTCATCTCAACACAGTGGATCTCATCTCAACACAGTGGATCTCATCTCAGCACAGTGGATCTCATCTCAGCACAGTGGATCTCATCTCAGCACAGTGGATCTCATCTCAGCACAGTGGATCTCATCTCAGCACAGTGGATCTCATCTCAGCACAGTGGATCTCATCTCAACACAGTGGATCTCATATCTCAGCACAGTGGATCTCATATCTCAGCACAGTGGATCTCATATCTCAGCACAGTGGATCTCATCTCAGCACAGTGGATCTCATCTCAACACAGTGGATCTTTCAACACAGCGGATCTCATTTCAACACAGTGGATCTCATCTCAGCGGATCTCATTTCAACACAGTGGATCTCATCTCAGCACAGTGGATCTTTCAACACAGTGGATCTCATCTCTGCACAGTGGATCTCATCTCAGCACAGTGGATCTCATCTCAGCACAGTGGATCTTTCAACACAGTGGATCTCATATCTGCACAGTGGATCTCATCTTAGCACAGTGGATCTTTCAACACAGTGGATCTCATATCTGCACAGTGGATCTCATCTCAGCACAGTGGATCTCATCTCAGCACGGTGGATCTCATCTCAACACAGTGGATCTCATCTCAGCCCAGTGGATCTCATCTCAGCCCAGTGGATCTCATCTCAGCCCAGTGGATCTCATATCAGCCCAGTGGATCTCATCTCAGCACAGTGGATCTCATCTCAGCACAGTGGATCTCATCTCAACACAGTGGATCTCATCTCAACACAGTGGATCTCATCTCAACACAGTGGATCTCATCTCAGCACAGTGGATCTCATCTCAACACAGTGGATCTCATCAGCTTCAGCACTAACCTTCCGATCTCACACACACACACACACACACACACACACACACACACACACACACACACACACACACACACACACACACACACACACACACACACACACACACACACACACACACACACACACACACACACACACACAATACAGTACACTGAGGCACAGTTGGAGAAACACAGGCACATGTGCAGAGACACCCACTCACATACGGCATGCTCCAACAGGACCCAGGCAGAGAGAGCGTTAACTTTTATGTTCTCATTACCATCTCCCAGTATGGTTCATGTTTAATACGCATGAAGCAGAAAAACTGGCAAACCTCTGGAGCCAACAACCTCACGCTGAAAAATAACTTAATATCAGGTCACTCACTCACTCACACACTCACTCACTCACTCACTCACTCACTCACTCACTCACTCACTCACTCACTCACTCACTCACACACACACACACACACACACACACACACACACACACACACACACACACACACACACACACACACACACACACACACACACACACACACACACACACACACACACACACACACACACACACACACACACACACACACACACACACACACACACCATCTTGGCTGTCTATCAAAGTTGATGATGGCCATGCTCCATTTGTGGCTGGGAGGAGAGCTGCTACCATTTGATGTGTCTTTGGAGGCCAATGCTGCTGGCTGGCTGAGAGGATTATGAACTTCTATGGTTGCCATGGTTCTAATGAAATTCTATGGTTGCCATGCTTCTAAGGTCTCCTCTCGTGGAGGGGCAGGTTTGTAAAGCTATTACATTGAACACCTTTTGACCAGCACTGATTTCAGCTGAGTTCTTTCTGGAGTGGACTAGCCATAAGTCCCCTGCTCCTTTCTCTTCAGAGGCAATCTCTGCTGCCTGCGTTGGGCCCGCTCTAGCATTATGAGGGATGAAAAGCGTGAGGAAGAGGGGGGGAGGCAGAGCTAGGGGATGTAGCAGTAGAGGGGGGAGGGGGGGGAGGCAGAGCTAGAGGGTGTAGTAGGAGGGGTGAGGCAGAGCTAGAGGGGGAGGGGGGAGGAGGGGGGAGGCAGAGCTAGAGGGTGTAGCAGTAGAGGGGGGAGGAGGGGGGAGGCAGAGCTAGAGGGTGTAGTAGGAGGGGTGAGGCAGAGCTAGAGGGTGTAGCAGTAGAGGGGGGAGGAGGGGGGAGGCAGAGCTAGAGGGTGTAGTAGGAGGGGTGAGGCAGAGCTAGAGGGGGAGGGAGGAGGGGGGAGGCATAGCTAGAGGGTGTAGTAGTAGAGGGGGAGGAGGGGGGGAGGCAGAGCTAGGGGGTGTAGTAGTAGAGGGGGAGGATGGGGAGGCAGAGCTAGAGGGTGTAGGAGTAGAGGGGGAGGAGGGGGGAGGCAGAGCTAGGGGGTGTAGTAGTAGAGGAGGGGGTACAGGGAATATAATGAGGGAGAGATGAGGAGAGGAGGGTACAGGGAATATGATGAGGAGAGGGTACAAAGAATTTTGAGAGGGAGAGCAATTATTAACTGCAGAGTAAACATATGCTGTATTGGATTAAAACCATGGTGTTGTTGGAAATCCTTCACCCAGTCCAAACCCTGTGGAACACCTTGGCCTGGCTCTCTGGCAGTAGGCCTGGAATGGATGAGTTTGGAAGAGAGGGGGGACGAGGGAGAGGCGAGGGAGACTGTCTGTCTGTCTGTCTGTCTGTCTGTCTGTCTGTCTGTCTGTCTGTCTGTCTGTCTGTCTGAAAATCTCTCCATCGCATCCAACTGTCTCTTTGACATGGAGAGAGCTCTACCCATCCATCTATCTGTTTAATCTACCTGTCTGTTCTGGGCGGGGTCACGGTGGGTGAGAGGGGGGAGGGAGGGGAGGGGTACAGGGGATGATGGTAGTGGAAAGAGGGACATCTATCTACCTGTCTGTTCTGGGCGGGGTCACGGTGGGTGAGAGGGGGGAGGGAAGGGGATGATGGTAGTGGATAGAGGGACATCTATCTAATCTGTCTGTTCTGGTCGGGTCGGGGGTCTGCTGTCTTTTTGTCAGGAAGCCGATTGAAGCCTATCAACCAGTGTCCTCCCTGGCCTCAGCACAGAGCTCCCCAACACACACACACACTCTGACAGGTGGGTCACACACACACACACACACACACACACACACACACACACACACACACACACACACACACACACACACACACACACACACACACACACACACACTCCGTGATTGAGGAGAAAATACACACCTTGACTGTTGAGCTACAAATGCATGCGTACACACATTTCCGCACAAGTACACACACAGACTCACACAAAGACAGACACACACACAAAGACAGACAGACAGACACACACACACACACACACACACACACACACACACAAAGACAGACACACACACACACACACACACAGACACGCTCCAAACAAGTTTAAAGAATCACCTCCATCCTTGTGGGTCAACTGTTTCTCCCGTCACGTCCTTGCTGGCGTGACGGGTAATCACTCGCTGTGATTGTGTGGGCAGGTGGCCGTTAGGGCCGGCTGATGCCTGACAGGGTGCACTCTAACTGGGCAGGGGGTGCAGGGCGGGGGGGGGGGGGGGGGGGGTCAGACCTGCGACTCACTAGTCAGTGGAGACTGCTGGGTCTCTGGCCACCTTACAGTTGTCGGAGTAATGGTTCTCTGGGGTTATCTGCTCCTGCAGCTTCCCCCCCAATAAACAGAACATCAGTCAGACTATATATATGGTTAGAGCTCGGGCTCCCGAGTGGGACAGCGGTCTAAGGCACTGCATCTCAGTGCTAAAGGCATCAGTACAGACCCTGGTTAGAATCCGGGCTGTATCACAACCGGCCGTGATTTGGAGTCCCATAGGGTGGCGCACAGTTGGCCCAGAGTCATCCAAGTTAGGGTTTGGCCGGGGTAGGCCGTCATTGTAAATAATAATTTGTTCTTTAACTGACTTGTTATATTAAAAAATGATCTAAAAATCACCCTCAGTCCTCCCTCTTTCCAACTACCTCCTTCAGTTCACCCACCCTCAGTCCTCCCTCTTTCCAACTACCTCCTTCAGTCCACCCACCCTCAGTCCTCCCTTTTTCCAACTACCTCCTTCAGTTCACCCACCCTCAGTCCTCCCTCTTTCCAACTACCTCCTTCAGTTCACCCACCCTCAGTCCTCCCTCTTTCCAACTACCTCCTTCCGTTCACCCACCCTCAGTCCTCCCTCTTTCCAACTACCTCCTTCAGTCCACCCACCCTCAGTCCTCCCTCTTTCCAACTACCTCCTTCAGTTCACCCACCCTCAGTCCTCCCTCTTTCCAACTACCTCCTTCAGTCCACCCACCCTCAGTCCTCCCTCTTTCCAACTACCTCCTTTAGTCCACCCACCCTCAGTCCTCCCTCTTTCCAACTACCTCCTTCAGTTCACCCACCCTCAGTCCTCCCTCTTTCCAACTACCTCCTTCCATTCACCCACCCTCAGTCCTCCCTCTTTCCAACTACCTCCTTCAGTCCACCCACCCTCAGTCCTCCCTCTTTCCAACTACCTCCTTCCATTCACCCACCCTCAGTCCTCCTTCTTTCCAACTACCTCCTTCAGTTCACCCACCCTCAGTCCTCCCTCTTTCCAACTACCTCCTTCCGTTCACCCACCCTCAGTCCTCCCTCTTTCCAACTACCTCCTTCCGTTCACCCACCCTCAGTCCTCCCTTTTTCCAACTACCTCCTTCAGTTCACCCACCCTCAGTCCTCCCTTTTTCCAACTACCTCCTTCAGTCCACCCACCCTCAGTCCTCCCTCTTTCCAACTACCTCCTTCCGTTCACCCACCCTCAGTCCTCCCTCTTTCCAACTACCTCCTTCCGTTCACCCACCCTCAGTCCTCCCTCTTTCCAACTACCTCCTTCCGTTCACCCACCCTCAGTCCTCCCTCTTTCCAACTACCTCCTTCCATTTACCCACCCTCAGTCCTCCCTCTTTCCAACTACCTCCTTCAGTTCACCCACCCTCAGTCCTCCCTCTTTCCAACTACCTCCTTCAGTTCACCCACCCTCAGTCCTCCCTCTTTCCAACTACCTCCTTCCATTTACCCACCCTCAGTCCTCCCTCTTTCCAACTACCTCCTTCCATTTACCCACCCTCAGTCCTCCCTCTTTCCAACTACCTCCTTCAGTCCACCCACCCTCAGTCCTCCCTCTTTCCAACTACCTCCTTCCATTCACCCACCCTCAGTCCTCCTTCTTTCCAACTACCTCCTTTAGTCCACCCACCCTCAGTCCTCCCTGTTTCCAACTACCTCCTTCAGTTCACCCACCCTCAGTCCTCCTTCTTTCCAACTACCTCCTTTAGTCCACCCACCCTCAGTCCTCCCTCTTTCCAACTACCTCCTTCCATTCACCCACCCTCAGTCCTCCTTCTTTCCAACTACCTCCTTCAGTTTACCCACCCTCAGTCCTCCCTCTTTCCAACTACCTCCTTCAGTCCACCCACCCTCAGTCCTCCCTCTTTCCAACTACCTCCTTCCATTCACCCACCCTCAGTCCTCCCTCTTTCCAACTACCTCCTTCAGTCCACCCACCCTCAGTCCTCCCTCTTTCCAACTACCTCATTCAGTCCACCCACCCTCAGTCCTCCCTCTTTCCAACTACCTCCTTCCATTCACCCACCCTCAGTCCTCCCTCTTTCCAACTACCTCCTTCAGTCCACCCACCCTCAGTCCTCCCTCTTTCCAACTACCTCCTTCCGTTCACCCACCCTCAGTCCTCCCTCTTTCCAACTACCTCCTTCAGTTCACCCACC
>NC_092107.1:37222342-37277342 GCF_045679555.1 Salvelinus alpinus
GGCTGGGTGTTGAGAGAGGGAACACTGTGGATAGAGGAGGGCTGGGTGTTGAGAGAGGGAACACTGTGGATAGAGGAGGGCTGGGTGTTTAGAGAGGGAACACTGTGGATAGAGGAGGGCTGGGTGTTTAGAGAGGGAACACTGTGGATAGAGGAGGGCTGGGTGTTGAGAGAGGGAACACTGTGGATAGAGGAGGGCTGGGTGTTTAGAGGGAACACTGTGGATAGAGGAGGGCTGGGTGTTGAGAGAGGGAACACTGTGGATAGAGGAGGGCTGGGTGTTTAGAGGGAACACTGTGGATAGTGGAGGGCTGGGTGTTTAGAGAGGGAACACTGTGGATAGAGGAGGGCTGGGTGTTGAGGGAGGGAACACTGTGGATAGAGGAGGGCTGGGTGTTGAGAGAGGGAACACTGTGGATAGAGGAGGGCTGGGTGTTGAGAGAGGGAACACTGTGGATAGAGGAGGGCTGGGTGTTGAGAGAGGGAACACTGTGGATAGAGGAGGGCTGGGTGTTTAGAGAGGGAACACTGTGGATAGAGGAGGGCTGGGTGTTGAGAGAGGGAACACTGTGGATAGAGGAGGGCTGGGTGTTTAGAGAGGGAACACTGTGGCTAGAGGAGGGCTGGGTGTTGAGAGAGGGAACACTGTGGATAGAGGAGGGCTGGGTGTTGAGAGAGGGAACACTGTGGATAGAGGAGGGCTGGGTGTTGAGAGAGGGAACACTGTGGATAGAGGAGGGCTGGGTGTTGAGAGAGGGAACACTGTGGATAGAGGAGGGCTGGGTGTTTAGAGAGGGAACACTGTGGATAGAGGAGGGCTGGGTGTTTAGAGAGGGAACACTGTGGATAGAGGAGGGCTGGGTGTTGAGAGAGGGAACACTGTGGATAGAGGAGGGCTGGGTGTTTAGAGGGAACTCTGTGGATAGAGGAGGGCTGGGTGTTTAGAGAGGGAACACTGTGGATAGAGGAGGGCTGGGTGTTGAGAGAGGGAACACTGTGGATAGAGGAGGGCTGGGTGTTTAGAGAGGGAACACTGTGGCTAGAGGAGGGCTGGGTGTTTAGAGAGGGAACACTGTGGATAGAGGAGGGCTGGGTGTTGAGAGAGGGAACACTGTGGATAGAGGAGGGCTGGGTGTTGAGAGAGGGAACACTGTGGATAGAGGAGGGCTGGGTGTTTAGAGAGGGAACACTGTGGATAGAGGAGGGCTGGGTGTTGAGAAAAGAGGTCCATGACTGTTGCATTGATTTATGGATGGTTGAATCTCTCTCTCTCTCTCTCTCTCTCTCTCTCTCTCTCTCTCTCTCTCTCTCTCTCTCTCTATCTCTCTATCTCTATCTATCTATCTATCTATCTATCTATCTATCTATCTATCTATCTATCTATCTATCTATCACAGGCATGAGGAAGTCAATGTAATTGGAGGTCCTAACCTGTCCCACAATGCATTGTCCCAGGGAGCCATGTTGTCTGGGTCTCCAGTGACCTGGTCACCTCGCCCTCCGTTGGTCTCTAACGTGGGGACCACTCAGATACCACAACCTGACCACACTAGTGTACGGCCACCAAGGTCCACCACTGGGTCACCACAGCCCAAAGGACCAAAGACCCCTGGGTCGTCAACCAAGACACCAGCCAGGTCAACACGAACTGACCGCTCTTTCAACCTCCATCAGGCAACCCTAGACCCGTCATCCCCCAGGCCTTCTCCCTCCACGCCCAACCCAGACCTCTTATCCTCTCTGTCTCCCTCTCCACCCTCTCTCCATTCCCTCAGGTCCACATTCACTCTCTCACCTTCGAGCCTCACAGAGCCAGAGTCACCTCTGTTACCTCCCCGGGCCTCCAGATTTATTTACCCCCCTTCACCTCCCAAACACCTGCCTGACAGGTTGTCACCTCCAGAACCTCTCTCCCTGAAGTCTCGGTCATCGCCGTCACCATCAGAACCCTTATCGTCCACCTTGCCATACTCTCAGTCACCTAGGAAACAATTATCCAGCAGGTCACAAAATACCAAGTCACCCAGGAACCCTCTCTCTACCGTGTCACCAGGAAGCCCTGTGTCCTACAGGTCACCTCCAAAACCGTTATCCACCATGTGGCCATCAACACCATCACCGCCAGATGCTCTGTCCTCGAGGAACGTGTCGATTCCATCACAAGAGGAACCCCAGTACGCCATGTCATCCCACCCCTCTCCTTCTCTTTCCCTGATGAGTGATCCACCACCACACTCCTCTGACACACTGACAAACTACATCTCCCAGCAGACACCACGGGTGCTCTCAGGGTCAGGGATCAGAAAGTCACACAGTCCGGCCCTCTTTCCCAGGATGCCTGCAACAGGTAAATGTGTGTGTGTGTGTGTGTGACTGAGTCAGATCAGCAGGATATTTGGAGACTATATGTAGTGTTTCTGTGTGAGGCAGTAATGGCTGTTGTTCTCCTCGGCTGTCAGAGACAATTTAGCTTCAGCCATAAAAAGTGTTCTTTATTTTTTTATATCGATTAAGGTTTTAAGTAAATAGCTGACATAGTAATATAACAGGCAGGATGGTAATTACACCGTGAGGAAAGGCCCCTAGGACACACAGCCATTACTAATGCATTAGGCCCTGATGGGGCAGAAACAGAGCGGCTTGGTGAGGAGCCATGGCCTCGCTCTCCTTTACAAACATTACCTCTCTACACCGGTCCAAATTCACCAGAACCCTACCTCTCTACACCGGTCCAAATTCACCAGAACCCTACCTCTCTACACCGGTACAAATTCACCAGAACCCTACCTCTCTACACCGGTCCAAATTCACCAGAACCCTACCTCTCTACATCGGTCCAAATTCACCAGAACACTACCTCTCTACACCGGTCCAAATTCACCAGAACACTACCTCTCTACACCGGTCCAAATTCACCAGAACCCTACCTCTCTACACCGGTCCAAATTCACCAGAACCCTACCTCTCTACACCGGTCCAAATTCACCAGAACCCTACCTCTCTACACCGGTCCAAATTCACCAGAACCCTACCTCTCTACATCGGTCCAAATTCACCAGAACACTACCTCTCTACACCGGTCCAAATTCACCAGAACACTACCTCTCTACACCGGTCCAAATTCACCAGAACCCTACCTCTCTACACCGGTCCAAATTCACCAGAACCCTACCTCTCTACACCGGTCCCAATTCACCAGAACACTACCTCTCTACACCGGTCCAAATTCACCAGAACCCTACCTCTCTACACCGGTCCCAATTCCCCAGAACCCTACCTCTCTACACCGGTCCAAATTCACCAGAACCCTACCTCTCTACACCGGTCCAAATTCACCAGAACCCTACCTCTCTACACCGGTCCCAATTCACCAGAACCCTACCTCTCTACACCGGTCCCAATTCACCAGAACCCTACCTCTCTACACCGGTCCCAATTCACCAGAACCCTACCTCTCTACACCGGTCCCAATTCACCAGAACCCTACCTCTCTACACCGGTCCAAATTCACCAGAACACTACCTCTCTACACCGGTCCAAATTCACCAGAACCCTACCTCTCTACACCGGTCCAAATTCACCAGAACCCTACCTCTCTACACCGGTCCAAATTCACCAGAACCCTACCTCTCTACACCGGTCCAAATTCACCAGAACCCTACCTCTCTACACCGGTCCCAATTCACCAGAACACTACCTCTCTACACCGGTCCAAATTCACCAGAACCCTACCTCTCTACACCGGTCCCAATTCACCAGAACCCTACCTCTCTACACCGGTCCAAATTCACCAGAACCCTACCTCTCTACACCGGTCCCAATTCACCAGAACCCTACCTCTCTACACCGGTCCCAATTCACCAGAACCCTACCTCTCTACACCGGTCCCAATTCACCAGAACCCTACCTCTCTACACCGGTCCCAATTCACCAGAACCCTACCTCTCTACACCGGTCCCAATTCACCAGAACCCTACCTCTCTACACCGGTCCAAATTCACCAGAACACTACCTCTCTACACCGGTCCAAATTCACCAGAACCCTACCTCTCTACACCGGTCCAAATACACCAGAACCCTACCTCTCTACACCGGTCCAAATTCACCAGAACCCTACCTCTCTACACCGGTCCAAATTCACCAGAACCCTACCTCTCTACACCGGTCCAAATTCACCAGAACCCTACCTCTCTACACCGGTCCAAATTCACCAGAACCCTACCTCTCTACACCGGTCCAAATTCACCAGAACCCTACCTCTCTACACCGGTCCAAATTCACCAGAACCCTACCTCTCTACTCCGGTCCAAATTCACCAGAACCCTACCTCTCTACACCGGTCCAAATTCACCAGAACCCTACCTCTCTACACCGGTCCCAATTCACCAGAACAATACCTCTCTACACCGGTCCCAATTCACCAGAACAATACCTCTCTACACCGGTCCCAATTCACCAGAACAATACCTCTCTACACCGGTCCCAATTCACCAGAACAATACCTCTCTACACCGGTCCCAATTCACCAGAACACTACCTCTCTACACCGGTCCCAATTCACCAGAACAATACCTCTCTACACCGGTCCCAATTCACCAGAACAATACCTCTCTACACCGGTCCCAATTCACCAGAACACTACCTCTCTACACCGGTCCCAATTCACCAGAACACTACCTCTCTAACCCGGTCCCAATTCACCAGAACAATACCTCTCTAACCCGGTCCCAATTCACCAGAACTCTACATTTTACATTATTTCTTAAGTTTCTCCAGATATCGTCATATTCTGTTTTAATGGATACATTCATAACAGCCCCAGGCCACTGCGTAGAGGGTGGCCTGCATACGTACCTCAGTGTTTAGAGAGGGTATACTGCATACGTACCTCAGTGTTTAGAGAGGGTATACTGCATACGTACCTCAGTGTTTAGAGAGGGTATACTGCGTACGTACCTCAGTGTTTAGAGAGGGTATACTGCATACGTACCTCAGTGTTTGGAGAGGGTATACTGCATACGTACCTCAGGAGGGGAGTGTTTAGAGAGGGTATACTGCGTACGTACCTCAGTGTTTAGAGAGGGTATACTGCATACGTACCTCAGGAGGGGAGTGTTTAGAGAGGGTATACTGCGTACGTACCTCAGTGTTTAGAGAGGGTATACTGCATACGTACCTCAGGAGGGGAGTGTTTAGAGAGGGTATACTGCGTACGTACCTCAGTAGGTGAGTGTTTAGAGAGGGTATACTGCATACGTACCTCAGTGTTTAGAGAGGGTATACTGCATACGTACCTCAGGAGGGAAGTGTTTAGAGAGGGTATACTGCGTACGTACCTCAGGAGGGAAGTGTTTAGAGAGGGTATACTGCGTACGTACCTCAGTAGGTGTGTGTTTAGAGAGGGTATACTGCATACGTACCTCAGGAGGTGAGTGTTTAGAGAGGGTATACTGCGTACGTACCTCAGTGTTTAGAGAGGGTATACTGCATACATACCTCAGGAGGTGAGTGTTTAGAGAGGGTATACTGCGTACGTACCTCAGGAGTTGAGTGTTTAGAGAGGGTATACTGCGTACGTACCTCAGGAGGTGAGTGTTTAGAGAGGGTATACTGCATACGTACCTCAGTGTTTAGAGAGGGTATACTGCGTACGTACCTCAGGAGGTGAGTGTTTAGAGAGGGTATACTGCGTACGTACCTCAGGAGGTGAGTGTTTAGAGAGGGTATACTGCATACATACCTCAGGAGGTGAGTGTTTAGAGAGGGTATACTGCGTACGTACCTCAGGAGGTGAGTGTTTAGAGAGGGTATACTGCGTACGTACCTCAGGAGGGGAGTGTTTAGAGAGGGTATACTGCATACGTACCTCAGGAGGTGAATGTTTAGAGAGGGTATACTGCGTACGTACCTCAGGAGGTGAGTGTTTAGAGAGGGTATACTGCGTACGTACCTCAGGAGGTGAGTGTTTAGAGAGAGTATACTGCGTACGTACCTCAGGAGGTGAGGGTTTAGAGAGGGTATACTGCGTACGTACCTCAGTGTTTAGAGAGGGTATACTGCATACGTACCTCAGTGTTTAGAGAGGGTATACTGCATACATACCTCAGGAGGTGAGTGTTTAGAGAGGGTATACTGCATACGTACCTCAGGAGGTGAGTGTTTAGAGAGGGTATACTGCATACGTACCTCAGGAGGTGAGTGTTTAGAGAGGGTACACAGCATACGTACCTCAGGAGGTGAGTGTTTAGAGAGGGTATACTGCGTACGTACCTCAGGAGGTGAGTGTTTAGAGAGGGTATACTGCGTACGTACCTCAGGAGGTGAGTGTTTAGAGAGGGTATACTGCGTACGTACCTCAGGAGGTGAGTGTTTAGAGAGGGTATACTGCGTACGTACCTCAGGAGGTGAGTGTTTAGAGAGGGTATACTGCATACGTACCTCAGGAGGTGAGTGTTTAGAGAGGGTATACTGCGTATGTACCTCAGGAGGTGAGTGTTTAGAGAGGGTATACTGCGTACGTACCTCAGGAGGTGAGTGTTTAGAGAGGGTATACTGCGTACGTACCTCAGGAGGTGAGTGTTTAGAGAGGGTATACTGCATACTGACCTTAGGTCAGTAATGATTGCCTATTATGATTATTTTCCCCATACAGATTGTGATTTGTTTATACTGGTATGTTTATGTTCATTTCCCTGTGCAGATTTTGACATGGAGTCATCCAGTGACAGCCTGGGCCTGACGCCCCGCGAAGAAGACTCCTCAGACGAGGAGATGAAGATGGATGGATGTTTAGAGGAGTGGAGGGGTAGAGCAGAGCACAGATGCTCTACCTTCCTCTCCCCCACCCTTCTCCTTGAGGGTCCCCCTGTCTTCCTAACAGCCCTGGACCCAGAACCAGAGACAGGAGAGCTGGTCCCAGAACCAGAGACAGGAGAGCTGGTCCCAGAACCATCCATGGTGAGTTAGATTCTATAGAGGGAGAGATGGATACATTATGACACTGGACACATTGAGACTAGAGACATTGAGACTAGAGACATTCAGTCTAGAGACTTTGAGACGAGAGACATTGAGACGAGAGACATTGAGACTAGAGACATTCAGTCTAGAGACATTGAGACTAGAGACATTGAGACTAGAGACATTCAGTCTAGAGACATTGAGACTAGAGACATTGAGACTAGAGACATTGAGACTAGAGACATTGAGACTAGAGACATTCAGTCTAGAGACATTGAGACTAGAGACATTGAGACTAGAGACATTGACACTAGAGACATTCAGTCTAGAGACATTCAGTCTAGAGACATTGAGACTAGAGACATTCAGTCTAGAGACATTCAGTCTAGAGGCATTGAGACTAGAGACATTGAGACTAGAGACATTGAGACTAGAGACATTGAGACTAGAGACATTCAGTCTAGAGACATTCAGTCTAGAGACATTGAGTCTAGAGACATTGAGTCTAGAGACATTGAGACTAGAGACATTGAGACTAGAGACATTGAGACTAGAGACATTGAGACTAGAGACATTGAGACTAGAGACATTCAGTCTAGAGACATTCAGTCTAGAGACATTGAGTCTAGAGACATTGAGTCTAGAGACATTGAGACTAGAGACATTGAGACTAGAGACATTGAGACTAGAGACATTCAGTCTAGAGACATTCAGTCTAGAGACATTGAGACTAGAGACATTGAGACTAGAGACATTGAGACTAGAGACATTGAGACTAGAGACATTCAGTCTAGAGACATTCAGTCTAGAGACATTGATACTAGAGACATTCAGTCTAGAGACATTGAGACTAGAGACATTGAGACTAGAGACATTGAGACTAGAGACATTGAGACTAGAGACATTCAGTCTAGAGACATTGAGACTAGAGACATTCAGTCTAGAGACATTCAGTCTAGAGACATTGAGACTAGAGACATTGAGACTAGAGACATTGAGACTAGAGACATTCAGTCTAGAGACATTCAGTCTAGAGACATTGAGTCTAGAGACATTGAGTCTAGAGACATTGAGTCTAGAGACATTGAGAATAGAGACATTGAGAATAGAGACATTGAGAATAGAGACATTGAGAATAGAGACATTGAGAATAGAGACATTGAGACTAGAGACATTCAGTCTAGAGACATTGAGAATAGAGACATTGAGACTAGAGACATTGAGAATAGAGACATTGAGACTAGAGACATTCAGTCTAGAGACGTTGAGACTAGATACATTCAGTCTAGAGACATTGAGAATAGAGACATTGAGACTAGAGACATTCAGTCTAGAGACATTCAGTCTAGAGACATTCAGTCTAGAGACATTGAGAATAGAGACATTGAGAATAGAGACATTGGGACTAGAGACATTCAGTCTAGAGACATTCAGTCTAGAGACATTCAGTCTAGAGACATTGAGACTAGAGACATTGAGACTAGAGACATTGAGACTAGAGACATTCAGTCTAGAGACATTCAGTCTAGAGACATTGAGTCTAGAGACATTGAGAATAGAGACATTGAGAATAGAGACATTGAGAATAGAGACATTGAGACAACCCTGCCTGACTCCACAATAGACCTGCTGCCCATTATGACTACTGGCCTGATCAATTAGATGACTTTCATATCAGAATAATTACTTTCCTTCAATCAACCCTGGGCTGAGCCACATCACTGCTACACCAAAGAGCTGTGTTAGATCCTCATCCTGGTCAGAAACGGAGGGAGAAGAGAGGGAGAAGAGAGGGAGAAGAGAGGGAAAAAGAGAGGGAGAAGAGAGGGAAAAAGAGAGAAAGAGGGAGGGAGAAGACAGATAGAGGGAGGGAGAAGAGAGATAGAGGGAGGGAGGGAGAAGAGAGATAGAGGGAGGGAGGGAGAAGAGAGAGAGAGGAGGGGGGAGGGAGAAGAGAGAGGGAGGGAGGGAGAATAGAGAGAGAGAGGGTGGGAGAGGGATGGAGGGAGAAGAGAGAGAGAGAGGGGGAGGGAGAAAGAGAGAGAGAGGGAGGGTGGGAGGGAGGGAGAAGAGAGAGAGAGAGAGAGAAAGAGAGAGGGAGGGAGGGAGAGAAACTGTCAAGCCACTAACACCGCTGTCTGATCACAGCCAAATGACGTTGTTTCTGAAAAGAAGAGACATGAAAAAACCCACATTCACAGGCCAGTAAGCTGTACAACATCAGACATTCATACAGACCTCTCTGATGAGAGTAGGCTACCAGTCCTGTTGGGGGAGGACGCAGAGAGCTGTGGGTTGGCAGCGCACTACATTGCTGCCTGCCATAAGTTGAGGGACAGTGTCTGACAGACCAATCAACCTGCACATGTACTCTACTGTATGTTTATTGTTATTGTTGAATGTATGGTTATTTTGACACTTGGTTATTGTTGTTACTGTTGTCCCGTTGACAATTTTGATTCTCATTTTTATTTTTATATTGTAAATATCCAAAGTAAACTTTGGCAATATGTACATTGTTATGTCATGCCAATAAAGCAAATTTAATTGAATTGAATTGAATTGAAGAAAGAGAGAGGGAGGGAGGGAGAAGAGAGAGAGGGAGGGAGGGAGAAGAGAGAGTGGGAGGGAGGGAGAAGAGAGAGAGAAAGAGAGCGGGAGAGAGAGACAGACAGAGAGAGAGAGAGAGACAGAGAGAGAGAGAGAGAGAGACAGAGAAAGAGACAGAGAGACAGAGAGAGAAAGAGAGGGAGAGAGGAAGAAGAGAGAGAGAGGAAGAAGAGAGAGAGAAAGAGGGGGGGAGGGAGGGAGAATAGAGAGAGAGGGAGAGAGGAAGAAGAGAGAGAGAAAGAGGGGGGGAGGGAGGAAGAAGAGAGAGAGAAAGAGAGGGGGAGGGAGGGAGAATAGAGAGAAAGAGAGAGGAAGGGAGAAGAGAGAGAGAAAGAGAGGGGGAGGGAGGGAGAATAGTGAGAAAGAGAGTGGAAGGGAGAAGAGAGAGAGAAAGAGAGGGGGAGGGAAGGAGAATAGAGAGAAAGAGAGAGGAAGAGAGAGAGAAAGAGAGGGAGGATGTCATTTGATCAGTCCTACATGGCCTATCTGCTATCTAATGGTGTGATCTTTTCCACATAGAAATAGAGAAAAGAGGACAATAACAGTTTATTAATCACCTGAAATGAACTGTCTGATCAGAGATGGCTGTTATCTCTGTCCATTGTGCCTGAATCAGAGAACCATGTTCCTCGACCTGCTAGACATTAATTACCTCCTATATAGTAGGCCTCTCTCTCTCTGTCTCTCTCTGTCTTTCTCTGTCTCTTTCTCTCTGTCTCTCTCTCTGTCTTTCTCTGTCTCTTTCTCTCTGTCTCTCTCTGTCTTTCTCTGTCTCTCTCTCTCTCTCTCTCTCTGTCTCTTTCTCTCTGTCTCTCTGTCTTTCTCTCTCTCTCTCTCTCTCTCTGTCTCTTTCTCTCTGTCTCTCTCTGTCTTTCTCTGTCTCTCTCTCTCTCTCTCTCTCTCTCTGTCTCTTTCTCTCTGTCTCTCTGTCTTTCTCTGTCTCTCTCTCTCTCTGTCTCTCTCTCTCTGTCTCTTTCTCTCTCTCTCTCTGTCTGTCTCTCTCTCAATTCAATTCAATTCAATTCAATTGACTTTATTGACATGGCAAGTTATTATTACTTACATTGTCAAAGTATACATATCGAAAAATTTAAATAAAATATATATGTATATATATACACAAAATATATATATATTTATATATAAATAAATGGTGGGACTAACAGCAATAATAATAGTAGTAGTGGACATGGGATTACCATTAATAACAGCTACAACAACAATATTAATCAGAACAACAATACATTAAATCAATGGTAGTAGACCAGTGTCAACATGACTTGAGAAGACATATGACCTGGTACGAAAGACAAAACAAAACTAAGCTAAATGGGAAATATTATCAACATTACTTTGCATTTTTCACTGGCTGTCCCTCAGGTTGTGGCAGGAGGACACATATTTGGCTGCCAAAACTGCACATTTTGGCTTTTCAACCAATAAATATTTGATTTTTTCTTCATCTTTTATAGTTTCAAATTCTTTGTATTGAGTTATAATTTTGGGAAAGAAATATGCTCTTAGGTCTGAGTATTTGTCACAGTGTAGTAGGAAATGCACTTCTGTCTCTACCTCTCCCCTGGAGCAGAGTGAGCACAGCCTGTCCTCCCTGGGCAGCCAGGTTTGTCTGTGACGACCGGTCTCTATAGCCAGACTGTGCTCACTGAGTCTGTACCTAGTCAATGTTTTCCTCAGTTTTCTATCAGTCACAGTGGTCAGATCGTCTGCCACCATGTACTGTCTGTTTAGAGCCAAATAGCATTGAAGTTTACTTTGATTTTTTGTGGTGTCTTTCCAATAGGTTATATATTTTTCTTTTTGTTTTGTGATGATTTGGTTGGGCCAGATTTTCTGAGTGCTGTCCCGAGGCTCTATGGGGTTGGTTTGGGTTGGTGAACTGAGCCTCAGAACCAGCTGGCTGAGGGGACTCTTCTCTGGTTTCATCTCTTGACATTGTAGAGCTGTGTGATGGAATGTTTTGGGGTCACTTGTTTTTAGATGGTTGTAAAATTTGATGGCTCTTTTTTCTATTCGAATGAGGAGGGGATATTGGCCCAATTCTGCCCTACATGCGTTATTTGGAGTTTTTCTTTGTACTTGCAATACAGTCTTGCAAAACTCTGCATGCAATATTTCAATTGGATGTTTGTCCCATTTGGTAAATTCATTATTAGAGAGTGGACCCCATACTTCACTGCCATATAGAGCAATTGGTTCTATAACTGATTGAAAAATTTTGAGCCAGATTCTAATTGGAATTTCAATTTTTATGTTCCTTTTAATGGCATAGAATGCTCTTCTTGCTTTGTCTCTCAGCTCGTTCACAGCCATGTGAAAGCTACCTGTGTTGCTGATATTTAGTCCTAGATATGTGTAGTTTTTGGTGTGTTCTATTAGAACTGTGTCCAAATAGAATTTATATTTGTCATCCTTATTTCCCGACCTTTTTTGGAATATCATTATATTGTTTTTTTTTAGGTTAACGGTCAGAGCCCAGGTCTGACAGAACCTGTGAAGACGATCTAGGTGCTGCTGTAACCCCTCTTTAGTGGGAGACAGCAGCACCAGGTCATCTGCGTACAGCAGACACTTGATTTCAGTGTTGTGTAGGGTGATACCAGGTGCTGCCGATTCTTCTAATATTTTGCCAATTCATTAATGTAGATGTTAAATAATGTTGGACTTATTGGGCAGCCCTGTTTCACTCCACGCCCCTGAGAGAAGAAGTCTGTTTGCTTGTTGCCAATTTTAACCGCACATTTGTTTTTAGTGTACATTGATTTAATAAAATCATATGTTTTCCCTCCAATACCACTTTCTATTAGTTTATAAAAAAGACCTTCGTGCCAAATTGAATCAAATGCTTTCTTGAAATCTACAAAACACGAGTAGATTTTGCCTTTGTTTTGGTTAACTTGTTTATCAATTAGAGTGTGGAGGGTGTAAATGTGGTCTGTTGTACGATAATTTTTTAGAAATCCAATCTGGCTTCTGCTCAGGACGTTGTGTTCGTCAAGGAAATGATGTAGTCTGCTATTTATAATACTGCAGAGAATTTTCCCCAAGTTGCTGTTAACGCAAATTCCTCTGTAATTATTTGGGTCAAATTTGTCTCAATTTTTATAGATTGGTGTGATCAATCCCTGGTTCCAAATATCGGGGAAAATACCTGCAGTGAGGATAATGTTGAAGAGTTTGAGTATAGCCAATTTGAATTTGTGGTCTGTATATTTGATCATTTCATTTAAAATACCATCAGCACCACAGGCCTTTTTGGGTTGGAGATTGCATAGTTTTTCCAATAATTCTTCTTCTGTAATTGGGGTATCCACAGGATTCTGATAGTCTTTGACTGCTAATTCAAGGATTTGTAATTTTTCTTGTATATATTTTTGTTCTGGGCTCTTTGTTATATTGCTGTTGAGGTTTGCAAAGTGATTTCTCCACATATCCCCATTTTGGATAGCCAATTCCTCATGATGAGGTTTGTTTAATTTATTCCAATTCTCCCAGAAGTGGTTTGATTCTATGGATTCCTCAATTCCATCCAGCTGATTTCTAATGTGCTGTTCCTTTTTTGTTCTTAGGGTGCGTTTGTATTGCTTCAGTGTTTCCCCATATTGAAGGCGTATGTTTTTGTTGTCTGGTTCTCTGTGTTTTTGATTAGATATATTTCTCAATGACTTTCTTAGATTTTTGCAATCATTATCAAACCATTTTTCATTATCTGTTATTTTTGGTTTGCTCTTATGCTTCTTTAGATTAGCCAAGGAGGCTAATTTGTCAAATATAAAGTT
Source organism: Salvelinus alpinus (assembly GCF_045679555.1). Taxonomy (NCBI): domain Eukaryota; kingdom Metazoa; phylum Chordata; class Actinopteri; order Salmoniformes; family Salmonidae; genus Salvelinus; species Salvelinus alpinus. The sequence goes on from NC_092107.1 coordinate 37,235,709, forward strand.
TATGTTCCTAACGGCCAAATGTACACCTTCATTGCTGAAGGAGAATGTTAAGGCTAAAAAGTTGTCCAGGAGAGATTGTATTTTTTGGCTACTAATTGCTTTTTGGTAGATGTCTGTACTGTTTGCACTCCATCTATAGGCTTGTTTAGTACCATGTCATTTATTGGGCCGTGATGCTTCATGGTTGGGTTCTGCTCTTCTCAGATACACTGTGATTTTACTGTGGTCTGAGAGAGGTGTTAGTGGGCTGACTGTGAAGGCTCTGAGAGACTCTGGGTTTAGGTCGGTGAGGAAGTAGTCTACAGTGCTGCTGCCAAGGGATGAGCTGTAGGTGTACCTACCAAAGGAGTCTCCTCTCAGCCTGCCATTGACTATGTACAGACCCAGTGTTCGACAGAGCTTCACGAGCTGTACTCCGTTTTTGTTTTTCACTTTGTCACAGTTGTTTCTGGTGGGGTATGTGGGGAGGGAAAGGTTATTGCTTCCTGGTAGGCGTTTATCCTCATGACTGTTAATAGTGTCTTGTTCTTCTGCTGTTCTAGCATTCAGGTCTCCACAGACCAGTACGTTGCCTTGGGCCTGAAAGTGACTAATCTCCCCCTCTAGAATGGAGAAGCTCTCTTCGTTGAAGTAGGGTGACTCTGAGGGGGGAATGTATGTGGCACAGAGGAAGACGTTTTTATCTGTCAAGATAGCCTCTTTGTTGATTTTTAACCAGATCAAGAATTCTCCTGTTTTGATCAATTCGATTGAATTAATTAGTTCAGATTTATACCATATTAGCATTCCCCCTGAGTCTCTGCCCTGTTTGATTCCTTTTAATTTAGTGGATGGTATGATTATCTCCCTATAACCTAGTGGACAGTCAGTGGAAACATCACCTCTGCACCATGTTTCCTGTAGTACTACAATATCAACATCATCCATTTCTTTCAGGAAGTCTGGGTTTCTGCTCTTTAGGCCAAAAGCAGAGGACTTCAATCCTTGTCAATTCCAACATGCAACGTAAAAAGATTTCAGAACTTCTTTTCTTTTCTTTTCTTTACCTTTCAAAATGAGACAAACACTAACAATCCAAGCCAGAACTATTAAAATAGGATTTTTCAGTTAAAGTAAACTCTTATTATGCAAATGTGATTTGTTTATCATTTAAGATAGCATTTGTGTCATGCCACGTGGGTGGATGTAGTGTGAGGATGGTGGAGTTCGTGTGCTCATCTTACCATGACCCTCGGCCTATCACATGTGAGCATCCATGACCCTCGGCCTATCACATGTGAGCATCCATGACCCTCGGCCTATCATATGTGAGCATCCATGACCCTCGGCCTATCACATGTGTTTAATGGCCTATCACATGTGAGCATAGTAGACTCTGCATGTGTTTAATGGCCTATCACATGTGAGCATAGTAGACTCAGCATGTGTTTAATGGCCTATCACATGCGAGCATAGTAGACTCAGCATGTGTTTAATGGCCTATCACATGTGAGCATAATAGACTCAGCATGTGTTTAATGGCCTATCACATGCGAGCATAGTAGACTCTGCATGTGTTTAATGGCCTATCACATGTGAGCATAGTAGACTCAGCATGTGTTTAATGGCCTATCACATGTGAGCATAGTAGACTCTGCATGTGTTTAATGGCCTATCACATGCGAGCATAGTAGACTCTGCATGTGTTTAATGGCCTATCACATGTGAGCATAGTAGACTCAGCATGTGTTTAATGGCCTATCACATGCAAGCATAGTAGACTCAGCATGTGTTTAATGGCCAATCACATGTGAGCATAGTAGACTCTGCATGTGTTTAATGGCCTATCACATGTGAGCATAGTAGACTCTGCATGTGTTTAATGGCCTATCACATGTGAGCATAGTAGACTCTGCATGTGTTTAATGGCCTATCACATGCGAGCATAGTAGACTCTGCATGTGTTTAATGGCCTATCACATGTGAGCATAGTAGACTCTGCATGTGTTTAATGGCCTATCACATGCGAGCATAGTAGACTCTGCATGTGTTTAATGGCCAATCACATGTGAGCATAGTAGACTCAGCATGTGTTTAATGGCCTATCACATGCGAGCATAGTAGACTCTGCATGTGTTTAATGGCCTATCACATGTGAGCATAGTAGACTCAGCATGTGTTTAATGGCCTATCACATGCGAGCATAGTAGACTCTGCATGTGTTTAATGGCCTATCACATGTGAGCATAGTAGACTCAGCATGTGTTTAATGGCCTATCACATGCGAGCATAGTAGACTCTGCATGTGTTTAATGGCCTATCACATGTGAGCATAGTAGACTCAGCATGTGTTTAATGGCCAATCACATGCGAGCATAGTAGACTTAGCATGTGTTTAATGGCCTATCACATGCGAGCATAGTAGACTCTGCATGTGTTTAATGGCCTATCACATGTGAGCATAGTAGACTCTGCATGTGTTTAATGGCCTATCACATGCGAGCATAGTAGACTTAGCATGTGTTTAATGGCCTATCACATGCGAGCATAGTAGACTCAGCATGTGTTTAATGGCCTATCACATGTGAGCATAATAGACTCAGCATGTGTTTAATGGCCTATCACATGCGAGCATAGTAGACTCTGCATGTGTTTAATGGCCTATCACATGTGAGCATAGTAGACTCAGCATGTGTTTAATGGCCTATCACATGCAAGCATAGTAGACTCAGCATGTGTTTAATGGCCAATCACATGTGAGCATAGTAGACTCTGCATGTGTTTAATGGCCTATCACATGTGAGCATAGTAGACTCTGCATGTGTTTAATGGCCTATCACATGTGAGCATAGTAGACTCTGCATGTGTTTAATGGCCTATCACATGCGAGCATAGTAGACTCTGCATGTGTTTAATGGCCTATCACATGTGAGCATAGTAGACTCTGCATGTGTTTAATGGCCTATCACATGCGAGCATAGTAGACTCTGCATGTGTTTAATGGCCAATCACATGTGAGCATAGTAGACTCAGCATGTGTTTAATGGCCTATCACATGCGAGCATAGTAGACTCTGCATGTGTTTAATGGCCTATCACATGTGAGCATAGTAGACTCAGCATGTGTTTAATGGCCTATCACATGCGAGCATAGTAGACTCTGCATGTGTTTAATGGCCTATCACATGTGAGCATAGTAGACTCAGCATGTGTTTAATGGCCTATCACATGCGAGCATAGTAGACTCTGCATGTGTTTAATGGCCTATCACATGTGAGCATAGTAGACTCAGCATGTGTTTAATGGCCTATCACATGCGAGCATAGTAGACTCTGCATGTGTTTAATGGCCTATCACATGTGAGCATAGTAGACTCAGCATGTGTTTAATGGCCAATCACATGCGAGCATAGTAGACTTAGCATGTGTTTAATGGCCTATCACATGCGAGCATAGTAGACTCTGCATGTGTTTAATGGCCTATCACATGTGAGCATAGTAGACTCTGCATGTGTTTAATGGCCTATCACATGCGAGCATAGTAGACTTAGCATGTGTTTAATGGCCTATCACATGCGAGCATAGTAGACTCAGCATGTGTTTAATGGCCTATCACATGTGAGCATAGTAGACTCAGCATGTGTTTAATGCCATTCATTTGGTTGGTGGGGGCTGGGCCAGTTGCTCCTCTCTCAGACTGTGCGTAGCTCTGCCTGCTGGGCTGTGGCTCCTTCAGGTGTGGGTCTGCGGTGGGGGGCAGGGGGGTGGGAGGCCTCGTCTGGGTGGCTCTGAAGCTGGGCTGGGGTGGTCTGTGCTGCGCTGGCTGTGGTGGGCATTGAGGTTGGTGGTGCTGTGGTCGTGGCTGGGGGGTCCAGGGTGCTGGTCCGGGATGTTGTCTCGGTGATGTCGGCGGGGTGGAGATTGCTCCGCTGTTCCTGGGTGGAGAGGTCGGGCTGCGGTTTAAATGTCCTTGAGAGTCTTGGCAACCACGATTCTTGAGTTGGGGAAGATTGCGGAGGCCTTCTCAATCACTCCCCGTAGTGAAGTCGCCACCCTCTCCTGCTGAGCACGCAGGTCGTTGCTTCTGGTGTGTTTGATTATGTGGCTTGGTGACCTGAGCTGGGCCTTATCAAGCAGCTCCATGGCACTCTGCGTTGTTGGGCACCACACCTTTCTCCTTTTGTGTCTAGGGAAACGTTTCTTCTCCTGAACAAACTTCCCATTTGAGTCCATCAACAGGACTATGTTAGCCAGTGTTTCTTCTGGACTGGAGGGGGCAGAGGGGGGGCTGGTGGTTGTTGGAGCTGGGGAGTGGCTGGTCTGTGCCGGTGTCAGTGGGAGGCTGTTCTCTGGGTTGGGGAGGTCTGGCTGGTTGAGGTGGCTCCTCTGCTGTGTGAGGGCAGGTCATAGAGTGGTGATCTTGCTGCTCCTGCAGTCTGTCCTCTGTTCTCTTTCTCTCCTGCAGCCTGTCCTCTGTTCTCTTTCTCTCCTGCAGCCTGTCCTCTGTTCTCTTTCTCTCCTGCAGCCTGTCCTCTGTTCTCTTTCTCTCCTGCAGTCTGTCCTCTGTTCTCTTTCTCTCCTGCAGCCTGTCCTCTGTTCTCTTTCTCTCCTGCAGCCTGTCCTCTGTTCTCTTTCTCTCCAGCATCTCCTCTCTTAGTGTGGTCAGATGGTTTCTCTCTCTCTCTCTCCCTCACCCCATCACTCACCCTCTCTCATAACGGTTAATGCCTAATTCATATTAATTTATTTAGTCATTATGGTAAAATACATTATCTTTCCAGTGACATACCTGGCTTAATAAAGGTTAAATAGATATTGAATTTCAATTTAATTTCTTGAATTTGCTGAGTTGAGATAGAATTGACCCCAACCCTGGAACTAACCCATTAATTTCCTCTGTCCTGTCTCTCCCAGGAGCTGCGTGCCCTGGCCCAGAGAGAGCCGTCCCAGGAGCTGCGTGCCCTGGCCCAGAGAGAGCCGTCCCAGGAGCTGCGTGCCCTGGCCCAGAGAGAGCCGTCCCAGGAGCTGCGTGCCCTGGCCCGGAGAGAGCCGTCCCAGGAGCTGCGTGCCCTGGCCCAGAGAGAGCCGTCCCAGGAGCTGAGCTTCTGTGGCCTGGAGGGCTTCCTCATCCTGGGCCTGGTGGACCTTGGTTCTCCACAGCCCAGCCCACGTCCCACACATTCTCACCCAGACACACAGGACAGCGCACACACACTCACAACAGGTGTGTATTTGTGTGTGTGTGTGTGTGTGTGTGTCTATTTCTTAGAGTCATGTTTCCTCATAATTACAGTAGAAAGCGCTGAAGCTCTTTTGTTGTAGAGATTAGATTGAAAGATTTCCTCTGTGTCCAACGTTACCTGGAGGTTTATTCCCATTTCAAACTGTTATTCACATCACAGAGAGTTTATAATGGGATTTAAAACCAACATGTAGAAACCCACAGCTTCTCAGAGAGATGAAATGAGTTGGAACCTCAAAGGACTATGTTGGAAATGAGACCCAGATACAACATGGCTCTAACAGTGGAGAGTCTGACGGGAGTTTTTGTGTCTCTGTGTGTGTGTGTGTCTCTCTCTCTCTTTCTCTCTCTCTCTCTCTCTCTCTCTCTCTCTCTCTCTCTCTCTCTCTCTCTCTCTCTCTCTCTCTCTCTCTCTCTCTCTCTCTCTCTCTCTCTCTCTCTCTCTCTCTCTCTCTCTCTCTCTCTCTCTCTCTCTCTCTCTCTCTCTCTCTCTCGCTGTGTGTGTCTCTCTCTCTCACTGTGTGTGTCTCTCTCTCTCGCTGTGTGTGTGTGTGTCTCTCTCTGTGTGTGTAAATGTCCAGACCTCTCTCCTGTCTGGTCAACTAGTGCTTTGTACTATACTATACACACCGTTCTCACTATTCTACAGGCTCATATTTACCCTTCACTCAAAACAAAGGGAAAAGCACATGTTTAGAGGACATTCATTTAATTCAGTCTACAGAAACAAACTCAGTCAATGCACACAATGTAGGAGTCAGCACCAGGATAATGTATATACACGGTCATCAGTGTATAGCCTGCTCAATAGCAGTATCGAAAAGGTTGCAGGAGACAACCTATTGAGACACTTCCGTGCCACAATAAGTCAGAGTACTCAGTCAATGTCAACAGTCCATTTTGACACTCCTATCCTAGGAGCTGTTATAAAACCAGCTGTTATGGCCACAGAATATAAACACACTGAATGTCTACTATTCAGAATGGGTGTTGGGACACTGTACTTTAGGTTCCCTGCCTTGTTGTGTTGCTGTATATGAGAAAGAAGAGGATATTAAGGTGCTTGGCGATTCCATCAAGACAACATCATGACTTCCATCATGACAACATCATACTTCCATCATGACAACATCATACTTCCATCATGACAACATCATACTTCCATCATGACAACATCATACTTCCATCATGACAACATCATACTTTCATCATGACAACATCATACTTCCATCATGACAACATCATACTTCCATCAAGACAACAGCATACTTCCATCATGACAACATCATACTTCCATCAAGACAACATCATACTTCCATCATGACAACATCATACTTACATCATGACAACATCATACTTCCATCATGACAACATCATACTTCCATCAAGACAACATCATACTTCCATCATGACTTCCATCATGACAACATCATACTTCCATCATGACAACATCATACTTCCATCAAGACAACATCATACTTCCATCAAGACAACATCATACTTCCATCATGGCAACATCATACTTCCATCAAGACAACATCATACTTCCATCATGGCAACATCATACTTCCATCAAGACAACATCATACTTCCATCAAGACAACATCATACTTCCATCATGGCAACATCATACTTCCATCAAGACAACATCATACTTCCATCATGACAACATCATACTTCCATCAAGACAACATCATACTTCCATCATGACAACATCATACTTCCATCAAGACAACATCATACTTCCATCATGACAACATCATACTTCCATCATGACAACATCATACTTCCATCATGACAACATCATACTTCCATCAAGACAACATCATACTTCCATCAAGACAACATCATACTTCCATCATGGCAACATCATACTTCCATCAAGACAACATCATACTTCCATCATGGCAACATCATACTTCCATCAAGACAACATCATACTTCCATCATGGCAACATCATACTTCCATCAAGACAACATCATACTTCCATCAAGACAACATCATACTTCCATCATGGCAACATCATACTTCCATCAAGACAACATCATACTTCCATCATGACAACATCATACTTCCATCAAGACAACATCATACTTCCATCATGACAACATCATACTTCCATCAAGACAACATCATACTTCCATCATGACAACATCATACTTCCATCATGACAACATCATACTTCCATCATGACAACATCATACTTCCATCAAGACAACATCATACTTCCATCATGACAACATCATACTTCCATCAAGACAACATCATACTTCCATCATGACAACATCATACTTCCATCAAGACAACATCATACTTCCATCAAGACAACATCATACTGCCATCATGACAACATCATACTTCCATCAAGACAACATCATACTTCCATCATGACAACATCATACTTCCATCAAGACAACATCATACTTCCATCAAGACAACATCATACTTCCATCAAGACAACATCATACTTCCATCAAGACAACATCATACTTCCATCATGACAACATCATACTTCCATCATGACAACATCATACTTCCATCATGACAACATCATACTTCCATCAAGACAACATCATACTTCCATCATGACATCATACTTCCATCATGACAACATCATACTTTTGTACCATTGTTTGTTTTCGTTGGATGCCTGCGTCTGGAAGCTTGGAGTGCATTTGGAGGTCATTGAGGTTGTCGGATTACATAGCTCTCTATTGGACAGAAATGTATAATCCAACATTGTCACATAGAACAGGAAGTCTCAGACATTCCAACATTGTCACATAGAACAGGAAGTCTCAGACATTCCAACATTGTCACATAGAACAGGAAGTCTCAGACATTCCAACATTGTCACATAGAACAGGAAGTCTCAGACATTCCAACATTGTCACATAGAACAGGAAGTCTCAGACATTCCATCATTGTCACATAGAACAGGAAGTCTCAGACATTCCATCATTGTCACATAGAACAGGAAGTCTCAGACATTCCAACATTCCTCAGAAGGAGGAGTCTCATTCGTGTTGGGACACTGATTTAGACCTGGTACACCAGGTGGGTGATTCCCCTGTAATCAGGGACTGATTTAGACCTGGGACACCAGGTGTGTGATTCCCCTGTAATCAGGGACTGATTTAGACCTGGGACACCAGGTGTGTGATTCCCCTGTAATCAGGGACTGATTTAGACCTGGGACACCAGGTGGGTGATTCCCCTGTAATCAGGGACTGATTTAGACCTGGGACACCAGGTGGATGGTTCCCCTCTAATCAGGGACTGATTTAGACCTGGGACACCAGGTGGGTGATATTAATAATCAGGGACTGATTTATACCTGGGACACCAGGTGGGTGCAATTAATGATCAGGTAGAAGATCAAACCAGCAGGCTCCGGACCTCTTGGGGTCAGAGTTGAATAACCCTGCTATAGTATACCGGGACATACCTCGGGTGGTATGATTAGAGAGAATGCCTGTCTCACACCTCTATCTTATCATCACAATGGACCGGTACCCCCCCCCCCCCCCTCTCCACACCTGCATTCAGACACAGACATACAATAAGACAGCATTATGAATACTGTGCAGCTCAGGATGTGCAGGCTTTCAGTACAGACCGGCTATAACCCACTTGTCTCCACAATTTTTTTTTTTTTTTTTTTAAACAACTAAATATGCGTTGGTCATTTGTGATCTTAGTTTAACTCTACTGTTAATCAAAGTCAGTAATGTCAGATTTTTGTCAAGAAAGCCCATGTTTTAAGGGGAGCGGTGCCCCTCGTATAAAACAACCTGGAACAGGAAATGTCCTTTTCACGACATGCACTGGTCAAACAGAGCCATACGTCTGCCGTGATCATTAAGCTCCAAAGTTAATGGGAGATAAAGGTTAGAGGAGGGATATCACCTTGACAACGCTCTTCTCTCATTTATGTCTCTCCATCTGCCTCCTCTTTTTTCCGGAGGGCTATGATCCAACAGGTTTTATGTCTCTCGCTCTCCCTATCAGTCCTTTCTCTCTCTCTCTCTCTCTCTCTCTCTCTCTCTCTCTCTCTCTCTCTCTCTCTCTCTCTCTCTCTCTCTCTCTCTGTCTCTGTCTCGCCCTCTCTCTCGCCCTCTCTCTCTCTCTCTTTCTCTGTCTCTCTGTCTCTCTCTCTGTCTCTCTCTCTGTCTCTCTCTCTGTCTCTCTCTCTGTCTCTCTCTCTCTGTCTCTCTCTCTCTCTCTCTGTCTCTCTCTCTCTCTCTCAATTCAATTTCAATTCAAGGGGCTTTATTGGCATGGGAAACATGTGTTAACATTGCCAAAGCAAGTGAGGTAGATAATATACAAAAGTCAAATAAACAATAAAAATGAACAGTAAACATTACACATACAGAAGTTTCAAAACAATAAAGACATTACAAATGTCATACTATATATATGCAGTGTTGTAACAATGTACAAATGGTTAAAGCACACAAGTTAAAATAAATAAACATAAATATGGGTTGTATTTACAATGGTGTTTGTTCTTCACTGGTTGCCCTTTTCTTGTGGCAACAGGTCACAAATCTTGCTGCTGTGATGGCACACTGTGGAATTTCACCCAGTAGATATGGGAGTTTATCAAAATTGGATTTGTTTTCGAATTCTTTGTGGATCTGTGTAATCTGAGGGAAATATGTCTCTCTAATATGGTCATACATTGGGCAGGAGGTTAGGAAGTGCAGCTCAGTTTCCACCTCATTTTGTGGGCAGTGAGCACATAGCCTGTCTTCTCTTGAGAGCCATGTCTGCCTACGGCGGCCTTTCTCAATAGCAAGGCTATGCTCACTGAGTCTGTACATAGTCAAAGCTTTCCTTAAGTTTGGGTCAGTCACAGTGGTTAGGTATTCTGCCACTGTATACTCTCTGTTTAGGGCCAAATAGCATTCTAGTTTGCTCTGTTTTTTTGTTAATTCTTTCCAATGTGTCAAGTAATTATCTTTTTGTTTTCTCATGATTTGGTTGGGTCTAATTGTGCTGTTGTCCTGGGGCTCTGTGGGGTGTGTTTGTGTTTGTGAACAGAGCCCTAGGACCAGCTTGCTTAGGGGACTCTTCTCCAGGTTCATCTCTCTGTAGGTGATGGCTTTGTTATGGAAGGTTTGGGAATCGCTTCCTTTTAGGTGGTTGTAGAATTTAACGGCTCTTTTCTGGATTTTGATAATTAGTGGGTATCGGCCTAATTCTGCTCTGCATGCATTATTTGGTGTTCTACGTTGTACACGGAGGATATTTTTGCAGAATTCTGCATGCAGAGTCTCAATTTGGTGTTTGTCCCATTTTGTGAAATCTTGGTTGGTGAGCGGACCCCAGACCTCACAACCATAAAGGGCAATGGGCTCTATGACTGATTCAAGTATTTTTAGCCAGATCCTAATTGGTATGTTGAAATTTATGTTCCTTTTGATGGCATAGAATGCCCTTCTTGCCTTGTCTCTCAGATCGTTCACAGCTCTGTGGAAGCTACCTGTGGTGCTGATGTTTAGGCCGAGGTATGTATAGTTTTTTGTGTGCTCTAGGGCAACGGTGTCTAGATGGAATTTGTGGTCCTGGCGACTGGACCTTTTTTGGAACACCATTATTTTGGTCTTACTGAGATTTACTGTCAGGGCCCAGGTCTGACAGAATCTGTGCAGAAGATCTAGGTGCTGCTGTAGGCCCTCCTTGGTTGGTGACAGAAGCACCAGATCATTAGCAAACAGTAGACATTTGACTTCGGATTCTAGTAGGGTGAGACCGGGTGCTGCAGACTGTTCTAGTGCCCGCGCCAATTCGTTGATATATATGTTGAAGAGGGTGGGGCTTAAGCTGCATCCCTGTCTCACCCCACGACCCTGTGTGAAGAAATGTGTGTGTTTTTTGCCAATTTTAACCGCACACTTGTTGTTTGTGTACATGGATTTTATGATGTCGTATGTTTTACCCCCAACACCACTTTCCATCAATTTGTATAGCAGACCCTCATGCCAAATTGAGTCGAAGGCTTTTTTGAAATCAACAAAGCATGAGAAGACTTTGCCTTTGTTTTGGTTTGTTTGGTTGTCAATTAGGGTGTGTAGGGTGAATACATGGTCTGTTGTACGGTAATTTGGTAAAAAGCCAATTTGACATTTGCTCAGTACATTGTTTTCATTGAGGAAATGTACGAGTCTGCTGTTAATGATAATGCAGAGTATTTTCCCAAGGTTACTGTTGACGCATATTCCACGGTAGTTATTGGGGTCAAATTTGTCTCCACTTTTGTGGATTGGGGTGATCAGTCCTTGGTTCCAAATATTGGGGAAGATGCCAGAGCTAAGGACGATGTTAAAGAGTTTTAATATAGCCAATTGGAATTTGTTGTCTGTATATTTGATCATTTCATTAAGGATACCATCAACACCACAGGCCTTTTTGGGTTGGAGGGTTTTTATTTTGTCCTGTAACTCATTCAAGGTAATTGGAGAATCCAGTGGGTTCTGGTAGTCTTTAATAGTTGATTCTAGGATTTGTATTTGATCATGTATATGTTTTTGCTCTTTATTCTTTGTTATAGAGCCAAAAAGATTGGAGAAGTGGTTTACCCATACATCTCCATTTTGGATAGATAATTCTTCGTGTTGTTGTTTGTTTAGTGTTTTCCAATTTTCCCAGAATTGGTTAGAGTCTATGGATTCTTCAATTACATTGAGCTGATTTCTGACGTGCTGTTCCTTCTTTTTCCGTAGTGTATTTCTGTATTGTTTTAGTGATTCACCATAGTGAAGGCGTAGACTCAGGTTTTCCGGGTCTCTATGTTTTTGGTTGGACAGGTTTCTCAATTTATTTCTTAGATTTTTGCATTCTTTATCAAACCATTCGTCATTGTTGTTCATTTTCTTCGGTTTTCTATTTGAGATTTTTAGATTTGATAGGGAAGCTGAGAGGTCAAATATACTGTTAAGATTTTCTACTGCCAAGTTTACACCTTCACTATTGCAGTGGAACGTTTTACCCAGGAAGTTGTCTAAAAGGGATTGAATTTGCTGTTGCCTAATTGTTTTTTGGTAGGTTTCCAAACTGCATTCCTTCCATCTATAGCATTTCTTAATGTTACTCAGTTCCTTTGGCTTTGATGCCTCATGATTGAGTATTGCTCTGTTCAAGTAGACTGTGATTTTGCTGTGGTCTGATAGGGGTGTCAGTGGGCTGACTGTGAACGCTCTGAGAGACTCTGGGTTGAGGTCAGTGATAAAGTAGTCTACAGTGCTACTGCCAAGAGATGAGCTATAGGTGTACCTACCATAGGAGTCCCCTCGAAGCCTACCATTGACTATGTACATACCCAGCGTGCGACAGAGCTGCAGGAGTTGTGACCCGTTTTTGTTGGTTATGTTGTCATAGTTGTGCCTAGGTGGGCATATGGGGGAGGGAATGCTGTCACCTCCAGGTAGGTGTTTGTCCCCCTGTGTGCTGAGGGTGTCAGGTTCCTGTCCAGTTCTGGCATTTAGGTCGCCACAGACTAATACATGTCCCTGGGCCTGGAAATGATTGATTTCCCCCTCCAGGATGGAGAAGCTGTCTTCATTAAAGTATGGGGATTCTAGTGGGGGGATATAGGTAGCACACAGGAGGACATTTTTCTCTGTTTCTCTGTTCTCTCTCTCTCTCTCTCTCTCTCTCTCTCTCTCTTTCTCTCTCTCTCTCTCTCTCTCTTTCTCTCTCTCTCTCTCTCTCTTTCTCTCTTTCTCTTTCTCTCTCTCTCTCTCTTTCTCACTCTCTTTCTCTCTTTCTCTTTCTCTCTCTCTCTCTTTCTCTCTCTCTCTCTTTCTCTCTCTCTCTCTTTCTCACTCTCTTTCTCTTTCTCTCTTTCTCTCTCTCTCTCTCTCTCTCGCGCGCTCTCTCTCTCTCGCGCTCTCTCCCTCTCTCTCTGTCTCTCTCGCTCTGTCTCTGTCTGAAAGTAGTGTATTTGTCAGAAAATGAGTTGATTAGTCTTCAATGTGTCAGGAAAGCAGAGGACCACATGTTACAGAGCTAGCTATATTATCTGCAAGTCACACCATGACCATGTCTGAATGAACACTACACAGTATATTTAGGATGTTCCATGTCAGATTTAGAATGTTAACGTCTGCCAATAGTTCCTTGACAAATACGTTCCACTGTGAATACAAACCAGAGGCTTTGTCCGCTTACCTTCAGATTGTTTTGTCACTGGTCTCTCTCTCTCTCTCTCTCTCTCTCTCTCTCTCTCTCTCTCTCTCTCTCTCTCTCTCTCTCTCTCTCTCTCTCTTTCTCTTTCTCTTTCTCTCTCTCTCTCTCTCTTTCTCACTCTCTTTCTCTCTTTCTCTTTCTCTCTCTCTCTCTTTCAATTCAATTCAATTCAATTGACTTTATTGACATGGCAAGTTCATTATTACTTACATTGTCAAAGTATACATATCGAAAAATAAAAATCTAATATATGTATATATATACAAAATATATATATATTTATATATAAATAAATGGTGGAACCAACAGCAATAATAATAGTAGTAGTGGACATGGGATTACCATTAACAGCAACTACAACAACAATATTAATCAGAACAACAATACATTAAAGCAACAGTAGTAGACCAGTGTCAACATGACTTGAGAAGACATATGACCTGGTATGAAAGACAAAACTAAGCTAAATGGGAAATATTATCAACATTACTTTGCATTTTTCACTGGCTGTCCCTCAGGTTGTGGCAGGAGGACACATATTTGGCTGCCAAAACTGCACATTTTGGCTTTTCACCCAATAAATATTTGATTTTTTCTTCATCTTTTATAGTTTCAAATTCTTTGTATTGAGTTATAATTTTGGGAAAGAAATATGCTCTTAGGTCTGAGTATTTGTCACAGTGTAGTAGGAAATGCACCTCTGTCTCTACCTCTCCCCTGGAGCAGAGTGGGCACAGCCTGTCCTCTCTGGGCAGCCAGGTTTGTCTGTGACGACCGGTCTCTATAGCCAGACTGTGCTCACTGAGTCTGTACCTAGTCAATGTTTTCCTCAGTTTTCTATCAGTCACAGTGGTCAGATAGTCTGCCACCATGTACTGTCTGTTTAGAGACAAATAGCATTGAAGTTTACTTTGATTTTTTGTGGTGTCTTTCCAATAGGTTATATATTTTTCTTTTTGTTTTGTGATGATTTGGTTGGGCCAGATTTTCTGAGGGCTGTCCCGAGGCTCTATGGGGTTGGTTTGGGTTGGTGAACTGAGCCTCAGAACCAGCTGGCTGAGGGGACTCTTCTCTGGTTTCATCTCTTGACATTGTAGAGCTGTGTGATGGAATGTTTTGGGGTCACTTGTTTTTAGATGGTTGTAAAATTTGATGGCTCTTTTTTCTATTCGAATGAGGAGGGGGTATTGGCCCAATTCTGCCCTACATGCGTTATTTGGAGTTTTTCTTTGTACTTGCAAAACAGTCTTGCAAAACTCTGCATGCAATATTTCAATTGGATGTTTGTCCCATTTGGTAAATTCATTATTAGAGAGTGGACCCCATACTTCACTACCATATAGAGCAATTGGTTCTATAACTGATTGAAAAATTTTGAGCCAGATTCTAATTGGAATTTCAATTTTGATGTTCCTTTTAATGGCATAGAATGCTCTTCTTGCTTTGTCTCTCAGCTCATTCACAGCCATGTGAAAGCTACCTGTGTTGCTGATATTTAGTCCTAGATATGTGTAGTTTTTGGTGTGTTCTAATAGAACTGTGTCCAAATAGAATTTATATTTGTCATCCTTATTTCCCGACCTTTTTTGGAATATCATTATATTTGTTTTTTTTTAGGTTAACGGTCAGAGCCCAGGTCTGACAGAACCTGTGAAGACGATCTAGGTGCTGCTGTAACCCCTCTTTAGTGGGAGACAGCAGCACCAGGTCATCTGCGTACAGCAGACACTTGATTTCAGTGTTGTGTAGGGTGATACCAGGTGCTGCCGATTCTTCTAATATTTTTGCCAATTCATTAATGTAGATGTTAAATAATGTTGGACTTATTGGGCAGCCCTGTTTCACTCCACGCCCCTGAGAGAAGAAGTCTGTTTGCTTGTTGCCAATTTTAACCGCACATTTGTTTTTAGTGTACATTGATTTAATAAAATCATATGTTTTCCCTCCAATACCACTTTCTATTAGTTTATAAAAAAGACCTTCGTGCCAAATTGAATCAAATGCTTTCTTGAAATCTACAAAACACGAGTAGATTTTGCCTTTGTTTTGGTTAACTTGTTTATCAATTAGAGTGTGGAGGGTGTAAATGTGGTCTGTTGTACGATAATTTTTTAGAAATCCAATCTGGCTTCTGCTCAGGACGTTGTGTTCGTCAAGGAAATGATGTAGTCTGCTATTTATAATACTGCAGAGAATTTTCCCCAAGTTGCTGTTAACGCAAATTCCTCTGTAATTATTTGGGTCAAATTTGTCTCCATTTTTATAGATTGGTGTGATCAATCCCTGGTTCCAAATATCGGGGAAAATACCTGCAGTGAGGATAATGTTGAAGAGTTTGAGTATAGCCAATTTGAATTTGTGGTCTGTATATTTGATCATTTCATTTAAAATACCATCAGCACCACAGGCCTTTTTGGGTTGGAGATTGCATAGTTTTTCCAATAATTCTTCTTCTGTAATTGGGGTATCCACAGGATTCTGATAGTCTTTGACTGCTAATTCAAGGATTTGTAATTTTTCTTGTATATCTTTTTGTTCTGGGCTCTTTGTTATATTGCTGTAGAGGTTTGCAAAGTGATTTCTCCACATATCCCCATTTTGGATAGCCAATTCCTCATGATGAGGTTTGTTTAATTTATTCCAATTCTCCCAGAAGTGGTTTGATTCTATGGATTCCTCAATTCCATCCAGCTGATTTCTAATGTGCTGTTCCTTTTTTGTTCTTAGGGTGCGTTTGTATTGCTTCAGTGTTTCCCCATATTGAAGGCGTATATTTTTGTTGTCTGGTTCTCTGTGTTTTTGATTAGATATATTTCTCAATGACTTTCTTAGATTTTTGCAATCATTATCAAACCATTTTTCATTATCTGTTATTTTTGGTTTGCTCTTATGCTTCTTTAGATTAGCCAAGGAGGCTAATTTGTAAAATATAAAGTTTATGTTCCTAACGGCCAAATTTACACCTTCATTGCTGAAGGAGAACGTTAAGGCTAAAAAGTTGTCCAGGAGAGATTGTATTTTTTGGCTACTAATTGCTTTTTGGTAGATGTCTGTACTGTTTGCACTCCATCTATAGGCTTGTTTAGTACCATGTAATTTATTGGGCCGTGATGCTTCATGGTTGGGTTCTGCTCTTCTCAGATACACTGTGATTTTACTGTGGTCTGAGAGAGGTGTTAGTGGGCTGACTGTGAAGGCTCTGAGAGACTCTGGGTTTAGGTCGGTGAGGAAGTAGTCTACAGTGCTGCTGCCAAGAGATGAGCTGTAGGTGTACCTACCAAAAGAGTCTCCTCTCAGCCTGCCATTGACTATGTACAGACCCAGTGTTCGACAGAGCCTCAGGAGCTGTACTCCGTTTTTGTTTTTCACTTTGTCATAGTTGTTTCTGTGGGGGTATGTGGGGAGGGAAAGGTTGTTGCTTCCTGGTAGGTGTTTATCCCCATGACTGTTAATAGTGTCTTGTACTTCTGCTGTTCTAGCATTCAGGTCTCCACAGACCAGTACGTTGCCTTGGGCCTGAAAGTGACTAATCTCCCCCTCTAGAATGGAGAAACTCTCTTCATTGAAGTAGGGTGACTCTGAGGGGGGAATGTATGTGGCACAGAGGAAGACGTTTTTATCTGTCAAGATAGCCTCCTTGTTTATTTTTAACCAGATAAAGAATTCTCCTGTTTTGATCAATTCGATTGAATTAATTAGTTCAGATTTATACCATATTAGCAATCCCCCTGAGTCTCTGCCCTGTTTGATTCCTTTTAATTTAGTGGATGGTATGATTATCTCCCTATAACCTAGTGGACAGCCAGTGGAAACATCACCTCTGCACCATGTTTCCTGTAGTACTACAATATCAACATCATCAATTTCTTTCAGGAAGTCTGGGTTTCTGCTCTTTAGCCCAAAAGCAGAGGACTTCAATCCTTGTAAATTCCAACATGCAACGTAAAAAGACTTCATCACTTTTTTTCTTTTCTTTTCTTTACCTTTCAAAATGAGACAAACACTCACAATCCAAGAAGAACCATTAAAATAGGACTTTTCAATTAAAGTAAACTCTTATTTTGCAAATGTGATTTGTTTATAATTTAAGATAGAATTTGTGTCATGCCACTTGGGTGGATGTAGTGTGAGAATGGTGGAGTTCATGTGCTCATCTTACCATGACCCTCGGCCCATCACATGTGAGCATAGTAGACTCAGCATTTGTTTGATGTCACTCATTTGGTTGGTGGGGGCTGGGCCAGTTGCTCCTCTCACAGCCTGTGCGTAGCTCTGCCTGCTGGGCTGTGGCTCCTCCAGGTGTGGGTCTGCGGTGGGGGGCAGGGGGGTGGGAGGCCTCGTCTGGGTGGCTCTGAAGCTGGGCTGGGGTGGTCTGTGCTGCGCTGGCTGTGGTGGGCATTGAGGTTGGTGGTGCTGTGGTCGTGGCTGGGGGGTCCAGGGTGCTGGTCCGGGATGTTGTCTCGGTGATCTCGGCAGGGTGGAGATTGCTCTGCTGTTCCTGGGTGGAGAGGTCGGGCTGCGGTTTAAAGCGACGTCCTTGAGAGTCTTGGCAAGGATGGGGACTGTCTCCCTGTACAGGTGAACATGGTCATAGAGACAGTCCAGATCGAGGGTGGGATGGTGGGCCAGGTGTACATTGGGTCGCAGGGCACAGTCCCGGGATAGGCTGGCGTTTATTCTTTGGATTGTGGCAGGGTGGAAGTCCCTCCTCTGTAGAAGGGTTGACACTATGATTCTTGTGTTGGGGAAGATTGCGGAGGCCTTCTCAATCACTCCCCGTAGTGAAGTGGCCACCCTCTCCTGCTGAGCACGCAGGTCGTTGCTTCCGGTGTGTATGATTATGTGGCTTGGCGACCCGAGATGGTTCTTATCAAGCAGCTCCATGGCACTCTGCGTTGTTGGGCACCACACCTTTCTCGTTTTGTGTCTAGGGAAAAGTTTCTTCTCCTGAACATACTTCCCATTTGAGTCCATTAACAGGACGATGTCAGCCAGTGTTTCTTCTGGACTGGGGGGGGCAGAGGGGGGGCTGGTGGGTGTTGGAGCTGGGGTGTGGCTGGTCTGTGTCGGTGCCACTGTCAGTGGGAGGCTGTTCTGTGGGTTGGGGAGGAGGGATGCAGCAGCCAGGGCTGGGGAAGTCTGGCTGGTTGAGCTGGGTTCCTCTGCTGTGTGAGGGCAGGTCATAGGGTGGTGATCTATCTGCTCCTGCAGCCTGTCCTCTGCTCTCTTTCTCTCCTGCAGCTCCTCTCTTAGTGCGGTCAGCTCCTTATTGCTGCTCTGCCTGTCTTTTTGGAGCTCTCTCACCTCCTTTGTTAGATCAGCCAGCTCTCTCTTGAGTCCGTCTCTCTCTTGCTGAACCTCTTTCAGCTGTGTTGCAAGGCTGCTGTCCTGCTCTGTCCTCACCTTGGTTAGGAGCTCCTCTAAGGTGTGGTTGTCTGGTTGCTGTTTGCTCACGCTCTCCCTGAGCAGGACCACCTCCCCCTCCAGTTTGGTGAACTCATCCCTCATGGCAGCCATGGTGGTGAGGAGGGCCTGAGCCTGCTCTGCACTGAGGGGGTCGCTCTCCTCCTGGGGCGTGTCCTCCACTATGGTGGGAAGAGAGGTGCTGGATGTGCTTGTTTGGGTGGGGAGGGTAGGGGTGAGGGTGGTGCTGGTGGAGTTTCTCTTGTGGGAGGGCATGTCACTGGTGGTGTCCTTTTCTCTCTCCGCTCTCTCCTTAATGGTCTGAAAGTCTGTTTCAAACAGCCTAATGTTACCTTGCACCATGACAGTTCCAGTCTTGTAGAGGTTGATTGTTATCATGGTGCTGTCAGGGTCGTCTGTCTCTTTGATTTTCAGCTTCCACCCATTACAGATTCCCTCTTTCTTTATGCATGGGTAGTGAGAGCAGACTGCTGAGCGCCATGCATTTGGCTGGTCAGTGAGGAAGATGAGATTACTCACGTCACCGTTTTTGTAGAGGTCTGCAAAAAGGGTTTCTGGCCTCTCCTCTAGTAGTTTCTGTTTAAAAGTTTTCCTCATTGTGTCATTTTTGGCCTTTTTTGGGTAGAGAATGGATTCTGCGCTGAGGGGGAGTGGGGACATGGTGTCTGTGCGCTCTGCTACTACCGCTCCTGCTGCGCTGTTCTGCTGCCCCGTTGCCATGGCAACCGATTTGTTTGTCTGCTGTTCGCGCTACTTTAGTTCAAAAAACAGCAAAAAGAGTGAAAAATCCTCACACAAAAAACTGAAGATATGTTTACAGTTAGTCCGTGCTCCTTTTTGGTTTACTCACTCAGTTTGGTCGTTTGATGTAGTTGTATTAACTGCCCTTGCTAGGTTTGTTCTAGCTCGTTTCTTCTGGCTAGCTTGTTAGTCTGCTGGCTAGGTCTTTGATGTGTAGCTAGCTAGCTAGACTCAAAACTTCTTAACTTGAGGCGCAAAGTTATTTTTTTTTTTTCTATTCTGAATGAATAGAGTTGTTGTTCATTACTTCTTGTCTGGAATTCTTCTTCGATTAGAGTGTTTATCTCATTCTAAAAACCAAAAAAAAATCAAATATATCAGGAGCTCATGTTGAGCATGACTCCCTCTCTCTCTCTCTCTCTCTCTCTCTCTCTCTTTCTCACTCTCTTTCTCTTTCTCTCTTTCTCTTTCTCTCTCTCTCTCTTTCTCTCTCCTTCTCTCTCTCTCTTTCTCTCTCTCTCTCTTTCTCTCTATCTTTCTCTCTCTCTTTCTCTCTCTTTCTCTCTCTCTCTCTCTCTCTCCCTCTCTCTCTATCTCTCTCTCTCTAAGGGGCAGACAGCTGGATGCCCTGTAGCAGCCTCAGAGACTGTGCTGAGGAACACGTGGTTACCACGGTGATGATGAACAGCCTCAGTCACGTAGCCACACCCACCCGGAGAGGAGCATCCTCTGGTCAGGGGCTGTATACATCTGGTATGAGTTGTCTCTCTGGTGTGTGTGTGTGTGGGCTGTATACATCTGGTATGAGTTGTCTCTCTGGTGCCTGTGTGAGTTGGCTGTATACATCTGGTATGAGTTGTCTCTCTGGTGCCTGTGTGAGTTGGCTGTATACATCTGGTATGAGTTGTCTCTCTGGTGCCTGTGTGAGTTGGCTGTATACATCTGGTATGAGTTGTCTCTCTGGTGGCTGTATGAGTTGTCTCTCTGGTGCCTGTGTGAGTTGTCTCTCTGGTGGCTGTGTGAGTTGGCTGTATACATCTGGTATGAGTTGTCTCTCTGGTGGCTGTATGAGTTGTCTCTCTGGTGCCTGTGTGAGTTGTCTCTCTGGTGCCTGTGTGTGTGCGCTGTATACATCTGGTATGAGTTGTCTCTCTGGTTCCTGTGTGAGTTGTCTCTCTGGTGCCTGTGTGAGTTGTCTCTCTGGTGCCTGTGTGTGTGTGTGTGTGTGTGTGTGTGTGTGTGTGTGTGTGTGTGTGTGTGTGTGTGTGTGTGTGTGTGTGTGTGTGTGTGTGTGTGTGTGTGTGTGTGTGTGTGTGTGTGTGTGTGTGTGTGTGTGTGTGTGTGGTAGTAATACTAAGGAGGGTGGGATAAGTGAGTTAGCCTGCACACTTAACCTCAATATTATATATATCATAAGCAGTTCAAGCCTGGTTCCTAAGAGTGAAGAGTTAAAAATGCTTAGTCCATTTCAAGCTTGTCCTTCTTCATGATCTAGGAAATCATCAAATCAAGTTTATTTTATATAGCCCTTCGTACATCAGCTAATATCTCGAAGTGCTGTACAGAAACCCAGCCTAAAACCCCAAACAGCAAGCAATGCAGGTGTAGAAGCACGGTGGCTAGGAAAAACTCCCTAGAAAGGTCAAAACCTAGGAAGAAACCTAGAGAGGAACCAGGCTATGAGGGGTGGCCAGTCCTCTTCTGGCTGTGCCGGGTGGAGATTATAACAGAACTATGCCAAGATGTTCAAAATATTCATAAGTGACAAGCATGGTCAAATAATAATCATGAATAATTTTCAGTTGGCTTTTCATAGCCGATCATTAAGAGTTGAAAATAGCAGGTCTGGGACAGGTGGCGGTTCCATAACCGCAGGCAGAACAGTTGAAACTGGAATAGCAGCAAGGCCAGGTGGACTGGGGACAGCAAGGAGTCATCATGCCCGGTAGTCCTGACGTATGGTCCTAGGGCTCAGGTCCTCCGAGAGAGAGAAAGAAAGAGAGAATTAGAGAGAGCCAAGATTTTCAAAATGTTCATAAATGACAAGCATGGTCAAATAATAATCAGGAATAAATATCAGTTGGCTTTTCATAGCCGATCATTAAGAGTTGAAAACAGCAGGTCTGGGACAGGTAGGGGTTCCATAACCGCAGGCAGAACAGCTGACACTGGAATAGCAGCAAGGCCAGGCCTTTCCTGCTCTGTGGTTTGACCCCCAGGAGTAGAGCTCATCTCTGTTTCCTCCTGCTCTGTGGTTTGACCCCCAGGAGTAGAGCTCATCTCTGTTTCCTCCTGCTCTGTGGTTTGACCCCCAGGAGTAGAGCTCATCTCTGTTTCCTCCTGCTCTGTGGTTTGACCCCCAGGATTAGACCTCATCTCTGTTTCCTCCTGCTCTGTGGTTTGACCCCCAGGAGTAGAGCTCATCTCTGTTTCCTCCTGCTCTGTGGTTTGACCCCCAGGAGTAGAGCTCATCTCTGTTTCCTCCTGCTCTGTGGTTTGACCCCCAGCAGTAGAGCTCATCTCTGTTTCCTCCTGCTCTGTGGTTTGACCCCCAGGAGTAGAGCTCATCTCTGTTTCTTCCTGCTCTGTGGTTTGACCCCCAGGAGTAGAGCTCATCTCTGTTTCCTCCTGCTCTGTGGTTTGACCCCCAGGAGTAGAGCTCATCTCTGTTTCCTCCTGCTCTGTGGTTTGACCCCCAGGAGTAGAGCTCATCTCTGTTTCCTCCTGCTCTGTGGTTTGACCCCCAGGAGTAAAGCTCATCTCTGTTTCTTCCTGCTCTGTGGTTTGACCCCCAGCAGTAGAGCTCATCTCTGTTTCCTCCTGCTCTGTGGTTTGACCCCCAGGAGTAGAGCTCATCTCTGTTTCCTCCTGCTCTGTGGTTTGACCCCCAGCAGTAGAGCTCATCTCTGTTTCCTCCTGCTCTGTGGTTTGACCCCCAGGAGTAGAGCTCATCTCTGTTTCCTCCTGCTCTGTGGTTTGACCCCCAGGAGTAGAGCTCATCTCTGTTTCCTCCTGCTCTGTGGTTTGACCCCCAGGAGTAGAGCTCATCTCTGTTTCCTCCTGCTCTGTGGTTTGACCCCCAGGAGTAGAGCTCATCTCTGTTTCCTCCTGCTCTGTGGTTTGACCCCCAGGATTAGACCTCATCTCTGTTTCCTCCTGCTCTGTGGTTTGACCCCCAGGAGTAGAGCTCATCTCTGTTTCCTCCTGCTCTGTGGTTTGACCCCCAGGAGTAGAGCTCATCTCTGTTTCCTCCTGCTCTGTGGTTTGACCCCCAGCAGTAGAGCTCATCTCTGTTTCCTCCTGCTCTGTGGTTTGACCCCCAGGAGTAGAGCTCATCTCTGTTTCCTCCTGCTCTGTGGTTTGACCCCCAGGAGTAGAGCTCATCTCTGTTTCCTCCTGCTCTGTGGTTTGACCCCCAGCAGTAGAGCTCATCTCTGTTTCCTCCTGCTCTGTGGTTTGACCCCCAGGAGTAGAGCTCATCTCTGTTTCCTCCTGCTCTGTGGTTTGACCCCCAGGAGTAGAGCTCATCTCTGTTTCCTCCTGCTCTGTGGTTTGACCCCCAGGAGTAGAGCTCATCTCTGTTTCCTCCTGCTCTGTGGTTTGACCCCCAGGAGTAGAGCTCATCTCTGTTTCCTCCTGCTCTGTGGTTTGACCCCCAGGATTAGACCTCATCTCTGTTTCTCCTCTCCTCCTCATTAATCCGTGTTGGCTTGTCTCGTATTTACTCTCAGACACACAGAACTCAATTTAACCTGCAATTAATGCAGCTCAGATTCCTGCGTATGGATTGGCTTTCCTGGCACCGACAACGCAGGTTTCATAAAGAGATTATACCGTGCTATCAGACACACACACACAGGGAGAGAGAGGATTGGGAGTTGGTCCAGGAGTGTGTCCTCTCCTCTCATCACCATCTAGGAGCTCAGAAACACTGAGCTAATCTGTTTACGTTGTGACACGGCTAATACCTGCTGCTGCTAATCAAATCGCCACAGTCTCTTTGCAAACCATCTCTCCCTTCCTCTTTCTCACCCCGTTCCCTCCGCCTTTCTTCTCCCGAAGTCTGTACCATGTCTTTCTTTTACAGTATTTATGACCCAGGACGGCTCTACTCTGTCTGTTTATGACCCAGTTTTACCCAGGACGGCTCTACTCTGTCTGTTTATGACCCAGTTTTACCCAGGACGGCTCTACTCTGTCTGTTTATGACCCAGTTTTACCCAGGACGGCTCTACTCTGTCTGTTTATGACCCAGTTTTACCCAGGACGGCTCTACTCTGTCTGTTTATGACCCAGTTTTACCCAGGACGGCTCTACTCTGTTTGTTTATGACCCAGTTTTACCCAGGACGGCTCTACTCTGTCTGTTTATGACCCAGTATGACCCAGGACGGCTCTACTCTGTTTATCATATCCAGTAAGACCCAGGATGGGACACGCCCCCTTCAGAGAGAGAGACACAGCTTAATGTGAGCTCTCACATTTTTCAACATGTTTTTTACAAAAGGATAGATTTGGAGTTAGAGAAACTTTGATTTTTTTGGCAGGGACATATACAGGATACTACCCTCCACAACATAACCTTCACTATGTCACCAGGACATATACAGGATACTACCCTCCACAACATAACCTTCACTATGTCACCAGGACATATACAGGATACTACCCTCCACAACATAACCTTCACTATGTCACCAGGACATATACAGGATACTACCCTCCACAATATAACCTTCACTATGTCACTAGGACATATACAGTATACTACCCTCCACAGCATAACCTTCACTATGTCACCAGGACATATACAGGATATTACCCTCCACAGCATAACTTTCACTATGTCACCAGGACATATACAGGATACTACCCTCCACAACACAACCTTCACTATGTCACCAGGACATATACAGGATATTACCCTCCACAACATAACCTTCACTATGTCACCAGGACATATACAGGATACTACCCTCCACAACACAACCTTCACTATGTCACCAGGACATATACAGGATACTACCCTCCACAACACAACCTTCACTATGTCACCAGGACATATACAGGATACTACCCTCCACAACACAACCTTCACTATGTCACCAGGGCATATACAGGATACTACCCTTCACAACATAACCTTCACTATGTCACCTTGACATATACAGGATACTACCCTCCACAGCATGGCATTCACTATGTCACCTTGACATATACAGGTTATTACCCTCCACAACACTATGTCACCAGTATACGGAGGGTGCTCTAGCCAACAAACAGCAGAGACCCGAGGACACCATTAAAACCTGGAACTGAGCCAGATACAAATTCAATTAGCACTAAGGTGTGAAGTAAAAGGTTTTCGGGCCCAACAAGTGTCAGGAGTCTTTGAAGCGTCCTCTGAAGGCCCCTCCTGCTGTTCAAAGACCATTCACTGACATTTTCTACAAGAAATCTGACTCCAGAAATAAAAGCTACTCCCAAGCAGGTGTAACATCTAACGTAAACTCACTCACTTTTGTACATTGCGTTGGTCCGTACATTTGACCTTATTTTATTGCCCCAAAAACATAATACTTCCAGATCAACTGTAATGTCAATACCATTGTAAAGCACAATTTCTCCCCTTCACTCGATCTGTCCAACTTATCACCTTATCGCCTCTAAAATGAAAATAAAACACTATAAAGAGTTTATATAATGTGTCATTACATACCTATTTGAAGGTTTGTGTCGAATTTGAATCGGGTTTTTAGGGCGGTGCTAATGTGATCTTAGAAGTTAACAGCGGCTTTGAGAATGATGATCGCATGCAATGATGACGCAAAAAATGACTAGGTATCCCCCCCTTACCCCGTCACTGTCCATTTCTTGTTTTTAAACGATGAGAGAAGTGCTACACCTGGTGGAGAGAGATTGTAAGACAGAAGTAGTTGCTTTATGCGTGCTGTACGTTACGACATGACACGTCACGATGTAACGGAGGGTCAGTTTTTTCAACTTTTCTCCAATACTATAGAGACATTACCATGTCGATCAACGCTTGAATAGAAACCTAGTTCACACCAGATTTTGAAGTCAACACAGTCGCTACAGTCCCATTCGTTTTCTTTGTCGCCTCGTTTGAAAGTTGCGGTTGCGCACATCTGTACGTAATGGGGTGAGTTTACGCTACTCCCGTTGCCTGCTGCTTGGATTCCACCTGGCGATCTGTTCACCGTCTGCCCTGGCCTGTCTCCCTCTGTCTGGTACAGGTACCTCCACCACACTCACCCCTCTCTCCAAAGCTTTCGCTCGCCTCCAGCACACAGGCACTGTTAGGGCGAGAGACTCTGAACTTACAATGGCTAACCCCAAGTCGTTATAGATTAGATGTTTTTCTCATGCATTTTGCTATTTGCCTCATAACTCCTGCGTACTTTGTTGACTACGAACTTTCTTTACCCAACCTTGGGACAGACTATGTTTGTTCCCACACTTGGGACTCTGACTCTCTATTGGTTACAGACTTTTGGCCTTCCATCCTATTCTAACCACCTCTCGCCGGCTTTGTATTCATGTTACCTGATGAAATTGCTGTTGCTAGCCCAATTGACCTAACATGATCGTTTGTAGTGCTTTCGCTGAAAAGCATATTTGAAATCGGACACTTTGGTGGGATTAACAACAAGATTACCGTTAAAATGATATAAAACACATGTATGTTTGAGGAATTTTAATTATGAGATTTCTGTTGTTTGAATTTGGCGCCCTGCACTTTCACTGGCTGCTGTCATATCAATCCCGGTAGCGGGATGCAGTCATAAGAAGTTAAGGTAACCTGTCTCTCCTTTCTGGGGAGGTTCCCATTGTTTGGAAGGCAGCCACAGTTCGTCCTTTATTTAAAAGGGAGATCAAGCTGATCCAAACTGTTATAGGCCAATTTCTATTTTGCCCTGTTTATCAAAAGTGTTGGAAAAACTTGTCAATAATCAACTGACTTGGTTTCTTGATGTCTATAGTATTCTCTCTGGTGTGCAATCTGGTTTCCGCTCAGGTTATGGATGTGTCACTGCAACCTTAAAGGTCCTCAATGATGCCACCATTGCCCTTGATTCTAAGCAATATTGTGCTGCTATTTTTATTGACTTGGCCAAAGCTTTTGACACGGTAGACCATTCCATTATTGTGTGCCGGCTAAGGAGTATTGGTTTCTCTGAGGGACTTTGGCCTGGTTTGCTAACTAGGTCTCTCAAAGAGTGCAGTGTATAAGTCAGAAAATCTGCTGTCTCAGCCTTAAAGGGAGTACCCCAAGGCTCAATCCTAGGCCCCACGCTCTTCTCAATTTACATGAACCACATAGCTCTCTTACCCATTTATATGCAGATGATACAGTCTTATACTCAGCTGGCCCCTCCCTGGATTTTGTGTTAAATGCTCTACAACAAAGCTTTCTTATTGTCAAATAAGCTTTCTCTACCCTTAACCTTGTTCTAAACACCTCCAAAACAAAGGTCATGTGGTTTGGTAAGAAGAATGCCCCTCTCCCCACAGGTGTGATTACTACCTCTGAGGGTTTGGAGCTGGAGGTAGTCACCTCATACAAGTACTTGGGAGTATGGCTAGATGGTGCACTGTCCTTCTCTCAGCACATATCAAAGCTGCAGGCTAAAGTTAAATCTAGACTTGGTTTCCTCCATCGTAATCACTCCTCTTTCACCCCAGCTGCCAAACTAACCCTGATTCAGATGACCATCCTACCCATGATAGATTACGGAGACGTAATTTATAGATCGGCAAGTAAGAGTGCTCTCGAGTGGCTAGATGTTCTCTTCAATGCCACTCATAGGTGTCACGCCCTGACCTTAGAGATCCTTTTTATGTCTCTATACCACGCTGCACCTTGGTCCTCTTCTTTTAACCTCTCTTGGGTACGTGAGACGTTAGCGTCCCACCTCTTCAACAGCCAGTGAAACTGCTGGGCGCCAAATTCAAATACAGAAATACTCATTATAAAAATTCAGAAAACAAAATATATTTTACATAGGTTTAAAGATGAACTTCTTGTGAATCCAACCACGGTGTCAGATTTAAAAAATGCTTTACGGCGAAAGCATACCTTACGATTATTTGAGAACATAGCCCAGCAGACAAATCATTACAAACAGTAACCAGCCAAGTAGAAGAGTTACACAAGTCAGAAATAGAGATAAAATTTATCCCTTACCTTTGATGATCTTCATATGGTTGCACTCAGCAGACATTCATTTACTCAATAAATGTTTCTTTTGTTCGATAAAGTCTCTTTATATCCAAAAACCTCCATTTTGTTTGCGCGTTTTCTTCAGTAATCCACAGGCTCAAATGCAGTCAAAACAGGCAGACAAAAAATCCAAATTGTATCCGTAGAGTTCATAGAAACATGTCAAACGATGTTTATATTCAATCCTCAGGTTGATTTTAGCCTAAATAATTGATAATATTTAAACCGGACAATAACGTCGTCAATATAAAAGGTAAACAAGAAAGGCACTCTCTCGGTCGTGCGCATGAAAAAGCTCTGTGACACTTTAGGGTCCACTCATTCAGACTGCTCTTACTTCCTCATTTTTCAGAATACAAGCCTGAAACAATTTCTAAAGACTGTTGACATCTAGTGGAAGGCATAGGAACTGCAATTTGAGTCCTAAGTCAATGGATACTGTAATGGCATTGAATAGAAAGCTACAAAACCCCAAAAAAACTGCTTCCCGAATGGATTTTTCTCAGGTTTTCGCCTACCAAATCAGTTCTGTTATACTCACAGACACTATTTTAACAGTTTTGGAAACTTTAGAGTGTTTTCTATCCAAATCTACCCGTTATATGCATATCATATCTTCTGGGCCCGAGAAGCAGGCAGTTTAATTTGGGAATGCTTTTCATCCAAAATTCCGAATGCTGCCCCCTACCCTAGAGAAGTTAACGGCCCTGACAGTAGGCCACATCAATGCACTCTATACTCCTCTGTAAACTGGTCATCTCTGTATACCCGTCGCAAGACCCACTGGTTGATGCTTATTTATAAAACCCTCTTAGGCCTCACTCCTCCCTATCTGAGATATCTACTGCAGTCGTCATCCTCCACATACAACACCCATTCTGCCAGTTACATTCTGTTAAAGGACCCCACAGCACACACATCCCTGGGTCGCTCCTCTTTTCAGTTCGCTGCAGCTAGCGACTGGAACGAGCTGCAACAAACACTCAAACTGTACAGTTTTATCTCAATCTCTTCATTCAAGGACTCAATCATGGACACTCTTACTGACAGTTGTGGCTGCTTCGTGTGATGTATTGTTGTCTCTACCTTCTTGCCCTTTGTGCTGTTGTCTGTGCCCAACAATGTTTGTACCCTGTTTTGTGCTGCTACCATGTTGTGTTGCTACCATGTTGTTGTTATGTTGCTACCATGCTGTGTTGCCATGCTATGCTGTTGTCTTAGGTCTCTCTTTATGTAGTGTTGTGTTGTCTCTCTTGTTGTGATGTGTGTTTTGTCTTATTTATATTGTATTTATTTATAGTTTTTTTTATCCCAGGCCATCATTGTGAATAATAATTTCTTCTTAACTGACTTGCCTAGTTAATTAAAGGTTCAATAAATAAACTATATAAATGGCTCTACTCTGTTTATCATATCCAGTATGACCCAGGATGACCCAGTATGACCCAGGATGACCCAGTATGACCCAGTATGGCCCAGTATGGCCCAGTATGGCTCTACTCTGTTTATCATATCCAGTATGACCCAGTATGACCCAGGATGACCCAGGATGACCCAGTATGACCCAGTATGGCCCAGTATGGCTTTACTCTGTTTATCATATCCAGTATGGCCCAGTATGACCCAGGATGACCCAGTATGACCCAGTATGGCCCAGTATGACCCAGGATGACCCAGTATGACCCAGGATGACCCAGTATGACCCAGTATGGCTCTACTCTGTTTATCATATCCAGTATGACCCAGTATGGCCCAGTATGACCCAGGATGACCCAGGATGACCCAGTATGACCCAGGATGGCTCTACTCTGTTTATCATACCCAGTATGACCCAGTATGACCCAGGACGGCTCTACTCTGTTTATCATACCCAGTATGACCCAGGATGACCCAGTATGGCTCTACTCTGTTTATCATATCCAGTATGACCCAGTATGGCCCAGCATGACCCAGGACGGCTCTACTCTGTTTATCATATCCAGTATGACCCAGGATGACCCGGTATTTTTTATTTCATTTATTTTTATTTAACATTTATTTAACTTGGCAAGTCAGTTAAGAACAAATTCTTATTTACAATGACGACCTACCAAAAGGCCTCCTGCGGGGACGGGGGCTGGGATTAAAAAATATATAAATAGGACAAAACACACATCACGACAACAATTGTATGACCCAGGATGGCTTTACTCTGTCCCTGTATCTCTGTGTCCTGTTTTTGTTTATCTCATAGTACGTCTGTGTGCCTCTGTGTTCTGTATCTGCTGCAGTAAGGCATGTGGTGTGATGCGGTGAGTGTGAAACTCCTACTGACAGATGATAGAGAGAGAAGGAGGGAGTGAATTTGGAGTAAAATACTTTTAACACTGCAGCTGAGACTGGAGAAGCAGCACACAGCAGCGTGCAGAAAAGTGACACACACACACACACACACACACACACACACACACACACACACACACACACACACACACACACACACACACACACACACACACACACACACACACACACACACACACACACACACCGGGGCTGTAACTTACGATGGGCAGGTGGATGTTCATTCTGATTCAATGTGATGTGACTCCCTGCAGTAGAGAGATAAAATACCTCTGATTATATAGACACTGCAGTAGAGAGAGATAAACAACCAGTGATTATATAGACACTGCAGTAGAGAGAGATAAAACACCAGTGATTATATAGACACTGCAGTAGAGAGAGATAAAACACCAGTGATTATATAGACACTACAGTAGAGAGAGATAAAACACCAGTGATTATATAGACACTGCAGTAGAGAGAGATAAAACACCAGTGATTATATAGACACTGCAGTAGAGAGAGATAAAATACTAGTTATTATATAGACACTGCAGTAGAGAGATGAAATACCAGTGATTATATAGACACTGCAGTAGAGAGAGATAAAATACCACTGATTATATAGACACTGCAGTAGAGAGAGATAAAATACTAGTTATTATATAGACACTGCAGTAGAGAGATAAAATACCAGTGATTATATAGACACTGCAGTAGAGAGAGATAAAATACCAGTGATTATATAGACACTGCAGTAGAGAGATAAAATACTAGTTATTATATAGACACTGCAGTAGAGAGATAAAATAACAGTGATTATATAGACACTGCAGTAGAGAGAGATAAAATACCACTGATTATATAGACACTGCAGTAGAGAGAGATAAAATACTAGTTATTATATAGATACTGCAGTAGAGAGAGATAAAATACTAGTTATTATATAGACACTGTAGTAGAGAGATAAAATACCAGTGATTATATAGACACTGCAGTAGAGCGAGATAAAATACCAGTGATTATATAGACACTGCAGTAGAGAGAGATAAAATACCACTGATTATATAGACACTGCAGTAGAGAGAGATAAAATACCACTGATTATATAGACACTGCAGTAGAGAGAGATAAAATACCAGTGATTATATAGACACTGCAGTAGAGAGAGATAAAACACCAGTGATTATATAGACACTGCAGTAGAGAGAGAAAACACCAGTGATTATATAGACACTACAGTAGAGAGAGATAAAACACCAGTGATTATATAGACACTGCAGTAGAGAGAGATAAAACACCAGTGATTATATAGACACTGCAGTAGAGAGAGATAAAATACTAGTTATTATATAGACACTGCAGTAGAGAGATGAAATACCAGTGATTATATAGACACTGCAGTAGAGAGAGATAAAATACCACTGATTATATAGACACTGCAGTAGAGAGAGATAAAATACTAGTTATTATATAGACACTGCAGTAGAGAGATAAAATACCAGTGATTATATAGACACTGCAGTAGAGAGAGATAAAATACCAGTGATTATATAGACACTGCAGTAGAGAGATAAAATACTAGTTATTATATAGACACTGCAGTAGAGAGATAAAATAACAGTGATTATATAGACACTGCAGTAGAGAGAGATAAAATTCCAGTGATTATATAGACACTGCAGTAGAGCGAGATAAAATACCAGTGATTATATAGACACTGCAGTAGAGAGAGATAAAATACCACTGATTATATAGACACTGCAGTAGAGAGAGATAAAATACCACTGATTATATAGACACTGCAGTAGAGAGAGATAAAATACCAGTGATTATATAGACACTGCAGTAGAGAGAGATAAAACACCAGTGATTATATAGACACTGCAGTAGAGAGAGATAAAATATCAGTGATTATATAGACACTGCAGTAGAGAGATTAAATACCAGTGATTATATAGACACTGCAGTAGAAAGAGATAACATACCAGTCATTATGTAGACACTGCAGTAGAGGGAGCTAAAACACCAGTGATTATATGGACACTGCAGTAGAGAGAGATAAACAAACAGTGATTATATAGACACTGCAGTAGAGAGAGATAAAACACCAGTGATTATATAGACACTGCAGTAGAGAGAGATAAAACACCAGTGATTATATAGACACTACAGTAGAGAGAGATAAAACACCAGTGATTATATAGACACTGCAGTAGAGAGAGATAAAACACCAGTGATTATATAGACACTGCAGTAGAGAGAGATAAAATACCAGTGATTATATAGACACTGCAGTAGAGAGAGATACAATACCAGTGATTATATAGACACTGCAGTAGAGAGAGATAAAATACCACTGATTATATAGAAACTGCAGTAGAGAGATAAAATACCAGTGATTATATAGACACTGCAGTAGAGAGAGATAAAACACCAGTGATTATATAGACACTGCAGTAGAGAGAGATAAAATACCAGTGATTATATAGACACTGCAGTAGAGAGATAAAATTCCAGTGATTATATAGACACTGCAGTAGAGAGATAAAATACCAGTGATTATATAGACACTGCAGTAGAGAGAGATAAAATACCAGTGATTATATAGACACTGCAGTAGAGATAAAATACCAGTGATTATATAGACTTATATCCTCTTTCTCTCCCTCTCTCATTCTGTCTCACTTGCTTTCTCCTGCATCCTCTCATTATCTCTCTCTCTCTATATCTCTCCATCCCTCTTCTCCTTTATTTTCCTCCCTCCCACCTCTACCTACGTTCTCTACTACTTCCTGGTTATTTGGTGTTGTGCTAATCACACTGTCTGTCTGTCTGTCTGTCTGTCTGTCTGTCTGTCTGTCTGTCTGTCTGTCTGTCTGTCTGTCTGTCTGTCTGTCTGTCTGTCTGTCTGTCTCATGTTTTACTGGTCTTTCAGGTAGATCTACTCCAAGGCTGTCCTCCCGTCCTACCAGTGCTGTTTCTCGCCCTGTCTCTGGCACCATGTCCCATCCCGTGTCCCGTCCTCTGTCTCGTGCGGCTAAGGAGATCCTGGACATCTGTCTAGTGGACCAGACCGGCTGTGAGGACCCTGACCTGGAGCAGGACGTAGAAACACAGGCTCTCAGCAGCCTGGTGGAGGAGTTCCGATTGATGGCTACAGGTACACACACACACACACACACACACACACACACACACACACACACACACACACACACACACACACACACATTATTTTATTTGAATCCAACAATCGAATTTACAAAAAAAAAGGATCCAAACATTTCAAAGGTCCCTGTATGCATGGAACTGAAGGGAACAGGAAGCACCTCCTTCTCCAAACAGCTAGGCTACCCACAACAGCTGAACCAGAACAGTACCTCCTTCTCCAAACAGCTAGGCTGCCCACAACAGCTGAACCAGAACAGTACCTCCTTCTCCAAACAGCTAGGCTGCCCACGACAGCTGAAACAGAACAGCACCTCCTTCTCCAAACAGCTAGGCTACCCACAACAGCTGAACCAGAACAGTACCTCCTTCTCCAATTAGCTAGGCTGCCCACAACAGCTGAAACAGAGCAGTACCTCCTTCTCCAATTAGCTAGGCTGCCAACAACAGCTGAAACAGAGCAGTACCTCCTTCTCCAATTAGCTAGGCTGCCAACAACAGCTGAAACAGAGCAGTACCTCCTTCTCCAAACAGCTAGGCTGCCCACGACAGCTGAAACAGAACAGTACCTCCTTCTCCAAACAGCTAGACTACCCACAACAGCTAAAACAGAGCAGTACCTCCTTCTCCAATTAGCTAGGCTGCCAACAACAGCTGAAACAGAGCAGTACCTCCTTCTCCAACAGCTAGACTGCCTACGACAGCTGAGACAGAACAGTACCTTCTCCAAACAGCTAGGCTACCCACAACAGCTGAAACAGAACAGTACCTTCTCCAAACAGCTAGGCTGCCCACGACAGCTGAAACAGAACAGTACCTCCTTCTCCAAACAGCTAGGCTGCCCACAACAGCTAAAACAGAGCAGTACCTCCTTCTCCAATTAGCTAGGCTGCCAACAACAGCTGAAACAGAGCAGTACCTCCTTCTCCAAACAGCTAGACTACCCACAACAGCTGAAACAGAACAGTACCTCCTTCTCCAAACAGCTAGGCTACCCACGACAGCTGAAACAGAACAGTACCTCCTTCTCCAAACAGCTAGACTACCCACAACAGCTGAAACAGAACAGTACCTCCTTCTCCAAACAGCTAGGCTGCCCACAACAGCTGAAACAGAACAGTACCTCCTTCTCCAAACAGCTAGGCTGCCCACAACAGCTAAAACAGAACAGTACCTCCTTCTCCAAACAGCTAGGCTGCCCACAACAGCTAAAACAGAGCAGTACCTCCTTCTCCAATTAGCTAGGCTGCCAACAACAGCTGAAACAGAGCAGTACCTCCTTCTCCAAACAGCTAGACTACCCACAACAGCTGAAACAGAACAGTACCTCCTTCTCCAAACAGCTAGGCTACCCACGACAGCTGAAACAGAACAGTACCTCCTTCTCCAAACAGCTAGACTACCCACAACAGCTGAAACAGAACAGTACCTCCTTCTCCAAACAGCTAGGCTGCCCACAACAGCTGAAACAGAACAGTACCTCCTTCTCCAAACAGCTAGGCTGCCCACAACAGCTGAAACAGAACAGTACCTCCTTCTCCAAACAGCTAGGCTGCCCACAACAGCTGAAACAGAACAGTACCTCCTTCTCCAAACAGCTAGGCTACCCACAACAGCTGAAACAGAACAGTACCTCCTTCTCCAAACAGCTAGGCTGCCCACAACAGCTGAAACAGAACTGTACCTCCTCCAAACAGCTAGACTGCCCACGACAGCTGAAACAGAACAGTACCTCCTTCTCCAAATAGCTAGGCTGCCCACAACAGCTGAAACAGAACTGTACCTCCTCCAAACAGCTAGACTGCCCACAACAGCTGAAACAGAACAGTACCTCCTTCTCCAAACAGCTAGACTGCCCACAACAGCTGAAACAGAACAGTACCTCCTTCTCCAAACAGCTAGGCTGCCCACGACAGCTTAAACAGAACAGTACCTCCTTCTCCAAACAGCTAGACTGCCCACAACAGCTTAAACAGAACAGTACCTCCTTCTCCAAACAGCTAGACTGCCCACAACAGCTGAAACAGAACAGTACCTCCTTCTCCAAACAGCTAGGCTGCCCACAACAGCTGAAACAGAACAGTACCTCCTTCTCCAAACAGCTAGACTGCCCACAACAGCTGAAACAGAACAGTACCTCCTTCTCCAAACAGCTAGGCTGCCCACGACAGCTGAACCAGAACAGTACCTCCTTCTCCAAACAGCTAGGCTGCCCACAACAGCTGAACCAGAACAGTACCTCCTTCTCCAAACAGCTAGGCTGCCCACAACAGCTGAAACAGAACAGTACCTCCTTCTCCAAACAGCTAGGCTGCCCACAACAGCTGAAACAGAACAGTACCTCCTTCTCCAAACAGCTAGACTGCCCACAACAGCTGAAACAGAACAGTACCTCCTTCTCCAAACAGCTAGACTGCCCACAACAGCTGAAACAGAACAGTACCTCCTTCTCCAAACAGCTAGACTGCC
The DNA here is from genome assembly GCF_045679555.1 of Salvelinus alpinus. Taxonomy (NCBI): domain Eukaryota; kingdom Metazoa; phylum Chordata; class Actinopteri; order Salmoniformes; family Salmonidae; genus Salvelinus; species Salvelinus alpinus. The sequence goes on from NC_092107.1 coordinate 37,271,499, forward strand.
CACAACAGCTGAAACAGAACAGTACCTCCTTCTCCAAACAGCTAGGCTGCCCACAACAGCTGAAACAGAACAGTACCTCCTTCTCCAAACAGCTAGACTGCCCACAACAGCTGAAACAGAACAGTACCTCCTTCTCCAAACAGCTAGACTGCCCACAACAGCTTAAACAGAACAGTACCTCCTTCTCCAAACAGCTAGACTGCCCACAACAGCTTAAACAGAACAGTACCTCCTTCTCCAAACAGCTAGGCTGCCCACAACAGCTGAAACAGAACAGTACCTCCTTCTCCAAACAGCTAGACTGCCCACAACAGCTGAAACAGAACAGTACCTCCTTCTCCAAACAGCTAGGCTGCCCACAACAGCTGAAACAGAACAGTACCTCCTTCTCCAAACAGCTAGGCTGCCCACAACAGCTGAAACAGAACAGTACCTCCTTCTCCAAACAGCTAGGCTGCCCACAACAGCTGAAACAGAACAGTACCTCCTTCTCCAAACAGCTAGACTGCCCACAACAGCTTAAACAGAACAGTACCTCCTTCTCCAAACAGCTAGACTGCCCACAACAGCTGAAACAGAACAGTACCTCCTTCTCCAAACAGCTAGACTGCCCACAACAGCTTAAACAGAACAGTACCTCCTTCTCCAAACAGCTAGACTGCCCACAACAGCTGAAACAGAACAGTACCTCCTTCTCCAAACAGCTAGGCTGCCCACGACAGCTTAAACAGAACAGTACCTCCTTCTCCAAACAGCTAGACTGCCCACAACAGCTGAAACAGAACAGTACCTCCTTCTCCAAACAGCTAGACTGCCCACAACAGCTGAAACAGAACAGTACCTCCTTCTCCAAACAGCTAGACTGCCCACAACAGCTGAAACAGAACAGTACCTCCTTCTCCAAACAGCTAGACTGCCCACAACAGCTGAAACAGAACAGTACCTCCTTCTCCAAACAGCTAAGCTGCCCACAACAGCTGAAACAGAACAGTACCTCCTTCTCCAAACAGCTAGGCTACCCACAACAGCTGTAACAGAACAGTACCTCCTTCTCCAAACAGCTAGGCTGCCCACAACAGCTGAAACAGAACAGTACCTCCTTCTCCAAACAGCTAGGCTGCCCACAACAGCTGAAACAGAACAGTACCTCCTTCTCCAAACAGCTAGGCTGCCCACAACAGCTGAAACAGAACAGTACCTCCTTCTCCAAACAGCTAGGCTGCCCACAACAGCTGAAACAGAACAGTACCTCCTTCTCCAAACAGCTAGGCTACCCACAACAGCTGAAACAGAACTGTACCTCCTCCAAACAGCTAGACTGCCCACGACAGCTGAAACAGAGCAGCACCTCGTTCTCCAAACAGCTAGGCTGCCCACAACAGCTGAAACAGAACAGTACCTCCTTCTCCAAACAGCTAGGCTGCCCACGACAGCTGAAACAGAGCAGTACCTCCTTCTCCAAACAGCTAGGCTACCCACAACAGCTGAACCAGAACAGTACCTCCTTCTCCAAACAGCTAGGCTGCCCACAACAGCTGAAACAGAGCAGTACCTCCTTCTCCAAACAGCTAGACTACCCACAACAGCTGAGACAGAACAGTACCTCCTCCTCCAAACAGCTAGACTGCCCACGACAGCTGAAACAGAACAGTACCTCCTTCTCCAAACAGCTAGGCTACCCACAACAGCTGAAACAGAACAGTACCTAGCCAATTGCTTTGCCCTAGTTTTTGTCAGGCTGGAGGTCACCCAAGCCTGTGTACGTGGCCGCGACTGCCAAATATCAGCTCCACCAGCTTACAGCTCCACCCGAGGATGTCCCAGCATGCCACGAGGCGCTGGTGCTGAAGCAGCTTCACAGCAAAGATCTGCTCCACGTAGCAGTCCAATGAGATGCCCACTTCCAAAATGAGCACCTCCCCCACGGCAGCAATATCTGGCGTATTTGGCACACAGGAAAACACATCGTCATCGACATCAAACCAGCTTCCTCTTACGCAAGAATGTTTCTGCATGTGTGCTGTAGGTGAGACTCCATCTCTCACCTCGCTGGCTATCAGCTCAACAAGGCGCTCATGTCTTGCAGTGTACAAATCCTTCTATAAACAACATTCACAACATGGTTAATGGACTCCATTTGACTCATGTAAATGGGTCCTGGTTTGCAGGGTACCAGAGTGCAACATGATATTTGGTTTATAGAGCTTGCAGCCTTAACAGTAAAGGTGAGAATGTCCTCGCCAACAGCAGCAGTCTTGTACATGGAATGAGATATAGCTGGGAGACAGAGTGGTCAGTAGCTGGGAGACAGAGAGGTCAGTAGCTGGGAGACAGAGAGGTCAGTAGCTGGGAGACAGAGAGGTCAGTAGCTGGGAGACAGAGAGGTCAGTAGCTGGGATACAGAGTGGTCAGTAGCTGGGAGACAGAGAGGTCAGTAGCTGGGAGACAGAGTGGTCAGTAGCTGGGAGACAGAGAGGTCAGTAGCTGGGAGACAGAGAGGTCAGTAGCTGGGAGACGGAGTGGTCAGTAGCTGGGAGACAGAGTGGTCAGTAGCTGGGAGACAGAGAGGTCAGTAGCTGGGAGACAGAGAGGTCAGTAGCTGGGAGACAGTGTGGTCAGTAGCTGGGAGACAGAGAGGTCAGTACCTGGGAGACAGAGAGGTCAGTAGCTGGGAGACAGAGTGGTCAGTAGCTGGGAGACAGAGTGGTCAGTAGCTGGGAGACAGAGAGGTCAGTAGCTGGGAGACAGAGAGGTCAGTAGCTGGGAGACAGAGATGTCAGTAGCTGGGAGACAGAGAGGTCAGTAGCTGGGAGACAGAGTGGTCAGTAGCTGGGAGACAGAGAGGTCAGTAGCTGGGAGACGGAGTGGTCAGTAGCTGGGAGACAGAGTGGTCAGTAGCTGGGAGACGGAGAGGTCAGTACCTGGGAGACAGAGAGGTCAGTACCTGGGAGACAGAGAGGTCAGTAGCTGGGAGACAGAGTGGTCAGTAGCTGGGAGACAGAGTGGTCAGTAGCTGGGAGACAGAGAGGTCAGTAGCTGGGAGACAGAGAGGTCAGTAGCTGGGAGACAGAGTGGTCAGTAGCTGGGAGACAGAGTGGTCAGTAGCTGGGAGACAGAGTGGTCAGTAGCTGGGAGACAGAGTGGTCAGTAGCTGGGAGACAGAGTGGTCAGTAGCTGGGAGACAGAGAGGTCAGTAGCTGGGAGACGGAGTGGTCAGTAGCTGGGAGACAGAGTGGTCAGTAGCTGGGAGACGGAGAGGTCAGTACCTGGGAGACAGAGAGGTCAGTAGCTGGGAAACAGAGAGGTCAGTAGCTGGGAGACAGAGTGGTCAGTAGCTGGGAGACAGAGTGGTCAGTAGCTGGGAGACGGAGAGGTCAGTAGCTGGGAGACAGAGAGGTCAGTAGCTGGGAGACAGAGTGGTCAGTAGCTGGGAGACAGAGAGGTCAGTAGCCTGGACAGAGAGGTCAGTAGCTGGGAGACAGAGAGGTCAGTAGCTGGGAGACAGAGTGGTCAGTAGCTGGGAGACAGAGAGGTCAGTAGCTGGGAGACAGAGAGGTCAGTAGCTGGGACAGAGAGGTCAGTAGCTGGGAGACAGAGAGGTCAGTAGCTGGGAGACAGAGAGGTCAGTAGCTGGGAGACAGAGAGGTCAGTAGCTGGGACAGAGAGGTCAGTAGCTGGTAGACAGAGAGGTCAGTAGCTGGGACAGAGAGGTCAGTAGCTGGTAGACAGAGAGGTCAGTAGCTGGGACAGAGAGGTCAGTAGCTGGTAGACAGAGAGGTCAGTAGCTGGGACAGAGAGGTCAGTAGCTGGGAGACAGAGAGGTCAGTAGCTGGGAGACAGAGAGGTCAGTAGCTGGGAGACAGAGAGGTCAGTAGCTGGGACAGAGAGGTCAGTAGCTGGTAGACAGAGAGGTCAGTAGCTGGGACAGAGAGGTCAGTAGCTGGTAGACAGAGAGGTCAGTAGCTGGGAGACGGATAGGTCAGTAGCTGGTAGACAGAGAGGTCAGTAGCTGGGAGACGGAGTGGTCAGTAGCTGGGAGACAGAGAGGTCAGTAGCTGGGAGACGGAGAGGTCAGTAGCTGGGAGACGGATAGGTCAGTAGCTGGGAGACAGAGAGGTCAGTAGCTGGGAGACGGAGAGGTCAGTAGCTGGGAGACGGAGAGGTCAGTAGCTGGGAGACGGAGAGGTCAGTAGCTGGGAGACGGAGAGGTCAGTAGCTGGGAGACGGAGAGGTCAGTAGCTGGTAGACAGAGAGGTCAGTAGCTGGTAGACAGAGAGGTCAGTAGCTGGGACAGAGAGGTCAGTAGCTGGTAGACAGAGAGGTCAGTAGCTGGGACAGAGAGGTCAGTAGCTGGGACAGAGAGGTCAGTAGCTGGGAGACAGAGAGGTCAGTAGCTGGGAGACAGAGAGGTCAGTAGCTGGGAGACAGAGAGGTCAGTAGCTGGGAGACAGAGTGGTCAGTAGCTGGGAGACAGAGAGGTCAGTAGCTGGGAGACGGAGAGGTCAGTAGCTGGGAGACAGAGAGGTCAGTAGCTGGGAGACAGAGAGGTCAGTAGCTGGGAGACAGAGTGGTCAGTAGCTGGGAGACAGAGTGGTCAGTAGCTGGGAGACAGAGTGGTCAGTAGCTGGGAGACAGAGAGGTCAGTAGCTGGGAGACGGATAGGTCAGTAGCTGGTAGACAGAGAGGTCAGTAGCTGGGAGACGGAGTGGTCAGTAGCTGGGAGACAGAGAGGTCAGTAGCTGGGAGACGGAGAGGTCAGTAGCTGGGAGACGGATAGGTCAGTAGCTGGGAGACAGAGAGGTCAGTAGCTGGGAGACGGAGAGGTCAGTAGCTGGGAGACGGAGAGGTCAGTAGCTGGGAGACGGAGAGGTCAGTAGCTGGGAGACGGAGAGGTCAGTAGCTGGGAGACGGAGAGGTCAGTAGCTGGTAGACAGAGAGGTCAGTAGCTGGTAGACAGAGAGGTCAGTAGCTGGGACAGAGAGGTCAGTAGCTGGTAGACAGAGAGGTCAGTAGCTGGGACAGAGAGGTCAGTAGCTGGGAGACAGAGAGGTCAGTAGCTGGGACAGAGAGGTCAGTAGCTGGGAGACAGAGAGGTCAGTAGCTGGGAGACAGAGAGGTCAGTAGCTGGGAGACAGAGAGGTCAGTAGCTGGGAGACAGAGTGGTCAGTAGCTGGGAGACAGAGAGGTCAGTAGCTGGGAGACAGAGAGGTCAGTAGCTGGGAGACAGAGAGGTCAGTAGCTGGGAGACGGAGAGGTCAGTAGCTGGGAAACAGAGAGGTCAGTAGCTGGGAGACAGAGAGGTCAGTAGCTGGGAGACAGAGAGGTCAGTAGCTGGGAGACAGAGTGGTCAGTAGCTGGGAGACAGAGAGGTCAGTAGCTGGGAGACAGAGAGGTCAGTAGCTGGGAGACAGAGAGGTCAGTAGCTGGGAGACAGAGAGGTCAGTAGCTGGGAGACGGAGAGGTCAGTAGCTGGGAGACAGAGAGGTCAGTAGCTGGGAGACAGTAGCTGGGAGACAGAGAGGTCAGTAGCTTCATCCGTCTGATACCAAGGAGTCCTGGATGTAGGATGAGATGTTTCATCATGGTGACAGAAACCTCCACAACAACACTGAGATCTGAACACAACTGCATCCGAGGCAGTTACTGACTCAGTTTACCTGTCAGTCCATGTTCACCTGAGCACACACACACACACACACGCACACGCACGCACGCACGCACGCACGCACGCACGCAGCGCACGCACGCACACACACACACACACACACACACACACACACACACACACACACACACACTCACACTCACACTCTAACTAACCAGCCTGGAGGATAGTGATACTAG
>NC_092107.1:37282342-37287342 GCF_045679555.1 Salvelinus alpinus
TTAGAGTTACCAGCCTCAGAAATTGCAGCCCAAGTAAATGCTTCACAGAGTTCAAGTGAAGTACAGACATGTACAGACATGTCAACAGCAACTGTTCAGAGGAGACTGTGTGAATCAGGCCTTCATGGTCAAATTGCTATAAAGAAACCACTACTAAAGGACACCAATAAGAAGAAGAGACTTGCTTGGGCCAAGAAACACGAGCAACAGACATTAGACCAGTGGAAATCTGTCCTTTGGTCTGATGAGTCCAAATTTCAGATGTTAGGTTCCAACCTGCCGTGTCTTTGTGAGACGCAGAGTAGGTGAATGGATGATCTCTGCATGTGTGGTTCCTACTGTGAAGCATGGAGGAGGAGGTGTGATGGTGTGGGGGTGCTTTGCTGTTGACATTGTCAGTGATTTATTTAGAATTCAAGGCACACTTAACCAGCATGGCTACCACAGCATTCTGCAGCGATACAACATCCCATCTGGTTTGCACTTAGTGGAACTATCATTTGTTTTTCAACAGGACAATGACCCAACACACCTCCAGGCTGTGTAAGGGCTATTTGACCAAGGAGAGTGATGGAGTGCTGCATCAGATGACCTGGCCTCCACAATCACCCAACCTCAACCCAATTGAGATGGTTTGGGATGAGTTGGACCGCAGAGTAAAGGAAAAGCAGCCAACAAGTGCTCAGCATATGTGTGAACTCCTTCAAGACTGTTGGAAAAGCATTCCAGGTGAAGCTGGTTGAGAGAATGCCAAGAGTGTGCAAAGCTGTCATCATTACACACACACTTCAAAGTATGTGAATATCACACTAACGTATGATCGTGAAGATGAAGGAGCTTAGAGCAGTATATATGAATATTGTGGAACCGGGACCAAGCTAATGTTTCATTCATGGCAAGACGGCTGTGGTGTGCACCGAGGCAGGCCACCGAGGCAGGCCACCGAGGCAGGCCACGAGGCCGTTTCAACAGCTTCCAGGAAGTCCTCCTCAACCCATTGGTTCCCCTTTGATCTGTCGCTCACTCTGATTGGTGCTTTTGATGTTCCACCCTCTCTGATTGGTTATCTTTGATGTTCCACCCTCTCTGATTGGTATCTTTGATATTGCAGACTCGGAGCCAGCGAGGGTCAGTCAGACGAGGAGGAGGAGACTCTGAGAGACCAGCGCAGTGTCCTGTCACTTCCCTGACCCATTACACACTCAACATGGTAACACACTCAACATGGTAACACACTCAACATGGTAACACACTCAACATGGTAACACACTCAACATGGTAACACACTCAACATGGTAACACACTCAACATGGTAACACACTCAACATGGTAACACACTCAACATGGTAACACACTCAACATGGTAACACACACATACACGCAGGTCTACACTTCCTCTGGTACTGGTTCTGGTACTGGTACTGATTGAGCTGAACCCCCACCATGCAGGTCTACACTGCTTGTCTACTGGACACCAACGCCATACCTTTATTTTACAGATCACAGAAGAAGAACATAAAGACACGTGTTGCTGTAATACTGTAATACTGTATGTTGTGATATTCTCCTGTTTACAGTCAGTATGTCATTCACCTGCTGTGATGCTGTGATATAACATGGTTCGTCTGCCAGGTTCATTTCATAGGCCGTTTGATTTGATCTTTGTGTTCAGGAAAGGTTGAATGTGTGGTGCTGTGGTAATAAAAGTAGCTTATTGGTTGATTGTCGGATCTATTCATTACCAGATGCTTACATCTATGGAGGTCTATCCTAGGCCCACTTCTGACCCAACACACAGAACACATCACGGCAGTGATTCTACAAAACGCAAAACAACAGTCTGAGTTTCGTTCCCCCAGGCAGCCAGGACAAACACAACAGAGCATGTTCACCATACCAAAGCCCAGCCAGATAGAGAGTAATTGGGATCAGGGGGCCACCTGGAGAACAGGGGGAAGAGAGGAGAGAGGGAAGGATGTAAAGGAATGGGGGAGAGGACGGAGAAGGGTAGGGGAACGTAATGGAAGGAGAAAGTCAAACTGGGAGAGAGGAACCTCTACTCTATGTCCCTCTACCTCTCTCTCTACTCTCTGTTCCTCTACCTCTCTCTCTACTCTCTGTCCCTCTACCTCTCTCTCTACTCTGTTCTTCTACCCCTCTCTCTCTCCATCCCTCCCTCCTCCTCCCTACTCCATACTCTCTCTCTCCCTACTTCTCCCTCCCTCCCTCTCTCTCCATCCCTCCCTCCTCCCTACTCCATACTCTCTCTCTCCCTACTTCTCCCTCCCTCCCTCCCTCTCCATCCAACCCTCCCTCTCTCTCCATCCCTCCCTCTCTCCCCATCCCTCCCTCTCCATCCCTCCCTACACATACACACATAGCCCTGTTGGCCTAGCGGAGCCACTGAGAACCTCTGACAAATCAATACATCACTGGCATTCATTCTGTCGGGGCTCAACATGTTTAATGAGAACCCCTACCCCCCTCTCTCCTGTGTGCATCGGCGCGGTCCGAGTTAATGGTTAATGCTGCGGAGGTCTCCATGTGCAGCGGCAGGGGGGAGAGGGTTAGTAAGATCCACCTGTCCAGCTGGCTCATTAGGACAGGTGGGGATAATGTAAATGCCTGGCCTTGGAAGAGGAGAGACATTCGTCATGAAAAGGTGTGTCTACGTGTGTATTTGTGTGCACGTGCGTGCGTATATGTACACAATCGTGTGTGTGTGTGTGTGTGTGTGTGTTAAGAACCGCTTCACTGCAGCTTATGTATCTTATGTATGTATGTATGTATGTATCTTATGTATGTTATTTATGTATGTATGTATGTATGTATCTTATGTATGTTATGTATGTATGTATGTATGTTATGTAGTTCTAACCTGTTGGTCAGAACTTCAGCTACAACCAGCTGGTTGTTCATTCTATCGGTTAAGTTGCACCTGGACAGGATCTACATAGAGAGAGAAGAGAGATGGAGATGGGAGAGATGATGGGGGAGGAGAAGAGCAGAGGAGAGCTGCATGGGAAAGAGGGATGAGAAGGGGAGAGAGAGAGAGAGAGAGGGAAGGAGCTGTATTCCTCCAAAGTGAATAAATAGTTTTCAGGTCCTGTAGTAGATGAGCTGAGGAAAAAAAGACGGGGAGATGGAGGAGAGAGGGAAGAGGAGAGGAGGAGAGAGGGAACAGGCAAGGGGAGAGGAGGAGAGAGGGAATAGGAGAGGAGGAGAGAGGGAACCGGCAAGGGGAGAGGAGGAGAGAGGGAACAGGCAAGGGGAGAGGAGGAGAGAGGGAAGAGGAGAGGAGGAGAGAGGGAAGAGGAGAGGAGGAGAGAGGGAGAGAAGGGGAGGAGAGAGGGAAAAGGGGAGGAGAGAGGTAAGAGGGGAGTAGGGAGGAGAGTAGAGAGGGATAGAAGGGATGAGTGAGGGAGAGGAGGAGATAGGAAGGGGAGGGAAGGGGGGAGGAGAGGGAAGAAGGAAGAGTGGAGGAGAGAGGGAGAGGAGCGAGGCAGAGTCTTCAATAACAAGTCCAGCAGACACTAATGACGAACACAGGAATATGAGCACATCTGTTCGTCTCTCTTTTCTTCTGGCCTTAATGAGAAGCACCTGTTAGCACTCCTCGTTAAGCAGCTACCGTTCAGGCCCCGTTAGTCCTACATCACTCTACCGTCTCTCCTTCCTCTGTGTATGAAGGTGTGTGTGTCTCCCTCTCTCCTCTGTGCACTAGTCTGGCTGTCAGACAATGTTCTTCATTAGCTGGGCTGGTGATGATGATGATGATGATGATGATGAAGGGTGTGTAGATACAGAACACAACACTATGGGTCTCTCTCATGAACCAACACAGCCAGAAACACCTGGTGTTAGATAACAATCACATTCCCTGTCTCTGTTTCCCTCTGACCTCACTCAGTGAATGTCACAAACTCACTATCTCTCCCTCTCCCTAACTTACACCCCCCCCCCCCCCCCCCCCCCTCTGAGACTCACTATCTCTGTGGGCGGCAGGTAGTCTAGTGGTTACAGTGTTGGGCCAGTAACCGAAAGGTTGCTGGATCGAATCCATGAGCTGACAAAGTAAAAATCTGTCATTCTGCACCTGAGCAAATGCAGTTAACCCACTGTTCCCCTGAACAAGGCAGTTAACCCACTGTTCCCCTGAACAAGGCAGTTAACCCACTGTTCCCCTGAACAAGGCAGTTAACCCACTGTTCCCCTGAACAAGGCAGTTAACCCACTGTTCCCCTGAACAAGGCAGTTAACCCACTGTCCCCCTGAACAAGGCAGTTAACCCACTGTCCCCCTGAACAAGGCAGTTAACCCACTGTTCCCCTGAACAAGGCAGTTAACCCACTGTTCCCCTGAACAAGGCAGTTAACCCACTGTCCCCCTGAACAAGGCAGTTAACCCACTGTCCCCCTGAACAAGGCAGTTAACCCACTGTTCCCCTGAACAAGGCAGTTAACCCACTGTCCCCCTGAACAAGGCCGTTAACCCACTGTCCCCCTGAACAAGGCAGTTAACCCACTGTTCCCCTGAACAAGGCTGTTAGCCCACTGTTCCCCTGAACAAGGCAGTTAACCCACTGTCCCCCTGAACAAGGCAGTTAACCCACTGTCCCCCTGAACAAGGCAGTTAACCCACTGTTCCCCTGAACAAGGCTGTTAGCCCACTGTTCCCCTGAACAAGGCAGTTAACCCACTGTTCCCCTGAACAAGGCTGTTAACCCACTGTTCCCCTGGACAAGGCAGTTAACCCACTGTTCCCCTGAACAAGGCTGTTAGCCCACTGTTCCCCTGAACAAGGCAGTTAGCCCACTGTTCCCCTGAACAAGGCAGTTAACCCACTGTTCCCCTGAGCAAGGCAGTTAGCCCACTGTCCCCCTGAACAAGGCAGTTAACCCACTGTTCCCCTGAACAAGGCTGTTAGCCCACTGTTCCCCTGAGCAAGGCAGTTAACCCACTGTTCCCCTGAGCAAGGCAGTTAACCCACTGTTCCCCTGA
>NC_092107.1:37297342-37312342 GCF_045679555.1 Salvelinus alpinus
CAGACCGTAGTACCAGACCGTGGTACCAGACCGTAGTGTCAGACCGTAGTACCAGACCGTGGTACCAGACCGTGGTACCAGACCGTGGTACCAGACCGTAGTACCAGACCGTAGTACCAGACCGTGGTACCAGACCGTGGTACCAGACCGTAGTACCAGACCGTAGTACCAGACCGTGGTACCAGACCGTAGTACCAGACCGTGGTACCAGACCGTGGTACCAGACCGTGGTACCAGACCGTGGTACCAGACCTTAGTACCAGACCGTAGTACCAGACCGTAGTACCAGACCGTGGTACCAGACCGTGGTACCAGACCGTAGTACCAGACCGTGGTACCAGACCGTAGTACCAGACCGTGGTACCAGACCGTAGTGTCAGACCGTAGTACCAGACCGTGGTACCAGACCGTGGTACCAGACCGTGGTACCAGACCGTAGTACCAGACCGTAGTACCAGACCGTGGTACCAGACCGTGGTACCAGACCGTAGTACCAGACCGTAGTACCAGACCGTGGTACCAGACCGTAGTACCAGACCGTAGTACCAGACCGTGGTACCAGACCGTGGTACCAGACCGTAGTACCAGACCGTATGCCTGTGTGGACTGTACGTGGCCAGACAAGAGAGAAGGCGCAGGCTTGGAGATACAGTGTTTGGGAACCTTTACTGAAAGGTCTGAGAGATTTACTTTAATAAGAGAGATGAATGGATTAGACGATGTAACCTGGCAGGAGAGAGAGAACCATGGCAGGTGTGTGTTCTAGAATCTAGTTGTTGTTTTTTGAAACTAAATCAATGGCAAGAACATAAGAGATCCCAATTTAATTGAGTTACATGATGTCTATGGGCAAGAATCTCAAAGAAAAGAATATTGCAGTAAAATGCACACGTCTGTCATGTCTCAGGTTTTGAGTTTAGAGAAACTGAAATGCTGGAAGGATATCTGCACTGCTACCAACACGCCTAACTCATGAAGTCAACATCACATTTGGGAGCATAAATCAGTATGTTTTCTCTCCGCACCAGATCCCTACAGACAAAAAGCACACATATTTTCTTATCCTCAGTTCTCTATCTTCTACAGTTTTCCTCTCGGCTTCTCAAGGTGAGGAGATGGTAATTCGGCAGGACTAGGACAAAGTAAAATGGATTTAAATGTAAACAACTTGCTCCTTAAACTCTGGTAATTACAGAAAAACGTCTTAAAGTGTTTGTGTGTATAATATGTGTGAGTGTGTGCTGTGGAGCGTTGGGGCCTAACACATCGAGGGTGAGGCAACCAGCTTGGTGTAGTTTACTGTAGGCTGTCATTAAGCCCCACATAACAGCTTGGTGTAGTTTACTGTAGGCTGTCATTAAGTCCCACATAACAGCTTGGTGTAGTTTATAGTAGGCTGTCATTAAGTCCCACATAACAGCTTGGTGTAGTTTACTGTAGGCTGTCATTAAGTCCCACATAACAGCTTGGTGTAGTTTATAGTAGGCTGTCATTAAGTCCCACATAACAGCTTGGTGTAGTTTACTGTAGGCTGTCATTAAGTCCCACATAACAGCTTGGTGTAGTTTATAGTAGGCTGTCATTAAGTCCCACATAACAGCTTGGTGTAGTTTACTGTAGACTGTCATTAAGTCCCACATAACAGCTTGGTGTAGTTTACTGTATGCTGTCATTAAGTCCCACATAACAGCTTGGTGTAGTTTACTGTAGACTGTCATTAAGTCCCACATAACAGCTTGGTGTAGTTTACTGTAGGCTGTCATTAAGCCCCACATAACATCTTGGTGTAGTTTACTGTAGACTGTCATTAAGCCCCACATAACAGCTTGGTGTAGTTTACTGTAGTCTGTCATTAAGCCCCACATAACAGCTTGGTGTAGTTTATAGTAGGCTGTCATTAAGCCCCACATAACAGCTTGGTGTAGTTTATAGTAGGCTGTCATTAAGTCCCACATAACAGCTTGGTGTAGTTTACTGTAGGCTGTCATTAAGCCCCACATAACATCTTGGTGTAGTTTATAGTAGGCTGTCATTAAGTCCCACATAACATTTTTTTAAACTCTGTACTGTAGGCTGTCATTAAGTCCCACATAACAGCTTGGTGTAGTTTACTGTAGTCTGTCATTAAGCCCCACATAACAGCTTGGTGTAGTTTACTGTAGTCTGTCATTAAGCCCCACAAAAAAAGCCTAAGCTGATTTTATCATTGTAAAGGAAGAAAGGGGAAATGTCAGCACTTAGATATATGAGAGGAATTAGAGCGTTCCTCGTCTTCAGACCAACAACATGATCAAAATGAAGACGTACATTAAAAAACACCTGGTGTTTAATTGTACAAAATAATATAAGCATACTTACACCTCTAACACCTCCCTCCTTCTCCCCTCTTCCTCACCCTCTTTCTAACTCTCTCTCTTCCTGCCTGTTCACGCCATTTCCTATTTCTTCCTCCGTCCTACTCACTTTCCCAACTTTTTTTCTGGTCGTTTCTTTTCCACTCCCCTCCCTCTCTTTCTCCACCCCCCTCCCTCTCTTTCTCCACCCCTTCACATCTCTTTCTCTCCCACCCACAGCCCCATTGCGTCTCTCTCTTTCTGGCCTTGGTAGAACCTGTAAAAACATCAATCTCATGTCCTTGACTATATCTAGAGCGTTAACTTTACCGTACAGGCCTCTCTTCCTCTCGCTCCTCTCTTCCCTCTCCGTTGCACTGAAATCCGATAGTAGGACCTTGAGTTTGGTTCTGCACCGCTTCTCTCTCTAGTATCTGAAGATCCTTCAAGTTGTGGGCCCCAAGACAAAACAGGTCATCGACTCAGAATATAAATCACATCACACACAACATTGATTCTCTTCAAAAGAATCGGGGGGAGGAAGGAGGGGCGAACTATACATTTTCTGTGTTCCTTAAACATCGACGGGGGGGGGGGGGGGGGATGTTCAGGCTATATGCTGGAGGGGAAAAAAGCGTCTTTAGAGGTGTGTTTGATATGTTGACTGTGATGTATAAGGGACATAAACAGGGGAATACACCTGGTGTATATAATGTTTAGTTTGAGGGGAGACTGTTGTGTAATAGTAAGTTGTGCACCCTGACAGTGTATAATGGAGCTAGGCCTATTGATGCCGACTCGGGGGAGGAGGGATGTGTTTTGGAGAACTAGGTGAAAAGTTGTACAGGTGAGATTGGAAACCCAAGAGGGCTCATATAAAAACCACACACACAAAACATATATATATAATTTATATATATTTTATATATAATTTTTATATAATTTATATATATTTTATATATATTTAATATTTAATTTATATATATTTTATTTATATTTTATATATATTTTATTTATATTTTATATATAATTTTTATATATTTTATATATATTTTATATTTTATTTATATATATTTTATTTATATTTTATATATAATTTATATATATTTTATATATATACAGAATCAAGAGTTGATTTCCAAATGTTTTATCCACCAGCGTTTCACATTTTTTTTGTTTTTTCATCAGAAATTATTGCTTATGTGTACCTTAATAAAATATTACTGTTCTCTGATTTTTTTATTCATATATTTTAGATATGTATGAAAAATGAGTTAATAAAAAAAAAAAAATTATGTCATTGTTTAGCTGGAAAGGAATGCTTGTATCCTGCATATTTGACTGTGGTAAATGATTGTCTCACCTAGCTATTTTAAGAGTTTTTAAAAATATTTTTTATTTCAGCTTTATTTAACCAGGTAGGCCAGTTGAGAACAAGTTCTCATTTACAACTGAGGCCTGGATGAATGGATGAATGCACTTACTGTAAGTCTCTCTGGAATGGAGCATCTGCTGAATGACTAAAATGTCAATTGTAAATGTTTTACATTCAGATCTCTCTCTCTCTCTATTTAGTAATTTATTACATTTAAAATGTATAATTTATACAGTTATTTATAAAAAAAAAAGAATCGTTATTTGTTACATTTAACTTTAAAACTTAGCAGTACTACAGATTCCTCTGAGAGTGAGGTATACAGTGGGGAGAACAAGTATTTGATACACTGCCGATTTTGCAGGTTTTCCTACTTACAAAGCATGTAGAGGTCTGTAATTTTTATCATAGGTACACTTCAACTGTGAGAGACGGAATCTAAAACAAAAATCCAGAAAATCACATTGTATGATTTTTAAATAATTAATTTGCATTTTATTGCATGACATAAGTATTTGATCACCTACCAACCAGTAAGAATTCCGGCTCTCACAGACCTGTTAGTTTTTCTTTAAGAAGCCCTCCTGTTCTCCACTCATTACCTGTATTAACTGCACCTGTTTGAACTCGTTACCTGTATAAAAGACACCTGTCCACACACAATCAAACAGATTCCAACCTCTCCACAATGGCCAAGACCAGAGAGCTGTGTAAGGGCATCAGGGATAAAATTGTAGACCTGCACAAGGCTGGGATGGGCTACAGGACAATAGGCAAGCAGCTTGGTGAGAAGGAAACAACTGTTGGCGCAATTATTAGAAAATGGAAGAAGTTCAAGATGACGGTCAATCACCCTCGGTCTGGGGCTCCATGCAAGATTTCACCTCGTGGGGCATCAATGATCATGAGGAAGGTGAGGGATAAGCCCAGAACTACACGGCAGGACCTGGTCAATGACCTGAAGAGAGCTGGGACCACAGTCTCAAAGAAAACCATTAGTAACACACTACGCCGTCATGGATTAAAATCCTGCAGCGCACGCAAGGTCCCCCTGCTTAAGCCAGTGCATGTCCAGGCCTGTCTGAAGTTTGCCAATGACCATCTGGATGATCCAGAGGAGGAATGGGAGAAGGTCATGTGGTCTGATGAGACAAAAATAGAGCTTTTTGGTCTAACTCCACTCGCCGTGTTTGGAGGAAGAAGAAGTATGAGTACAACCCCAAGAACACCATCCCAACCGTGAAGCATGGAGGTGGAAACATCATTCTTTGGGGATGCTTTTCTGCAAAGGGGACAGGACGACTGCACCGTATTGAGGGGAGGATGGATGGGGCCATGTATCGCGAGATCTTGGCCAACAACCTCCTTCCCTCAGTAAGAGCATTGAAGATGGGTCGTGGCTGGGTCTTCCAGCATGACAACGACACGAAGCACACAGCCATGGCAACTAAGGAGTGGCTCCGTAAGAAGCATCTCAAGGTCCTGGAGTGGCCTAGCCAGTCTCCAGACCTGAACCCAATAGAAAATCTTTGGAGGGAGCTGAAAGTCCGTATTGCCCAGCGACAGCCCCGAAACCTGAAGGATCTGGAGAAGATCTGTAGGGAGGAGTGGGCCAAAATCCCTGCTGCAGTGTGTGCAAACCTAGTCAAGAACTACAGGAAACGTATGATCTCTGTAATTGCAAACAAAGGTTTCTGTACCAAATATTAAGTTCTGCTTTTCTGATGTATCAAATACTTATGTCATGCAATAAAATGCAAATTAATTACTTAAAAATCATACAATGTGATTTTCTGGATTTTTGTTTTAGATTCCGTCTCTCATAGTTGAAGTGTACCTATGATAAAAATTACAGACCTCTACATGCTTTGTAAGTAGGAAAACCTGCAAAATCGGCAGTGTATCAAATACTTGTTCTCCCCACTGTATATATAGCATTTTGCAAAAAAAAACTATTATTATTGTCTCTCTGAAATGAAACCATCAAGTCAGAGGAAGGCCCTAAAAATTGTCAAAGACTCCAGTCACCCTAGTCCATAGACTGTTTTTTTTCTTCTGCTACAGCACGGCAAGCGGTACCGGAGCGCCAAGTCTAAGGTCCAAAAGGCTCCTTAACAGCTTCTACCCCCAAGCCATTGGACTGCTAAACAGTTCATCAAATGGCTACCCGGACTATTAGCATTGACCCCCGTTTTTACGCTGCTGCTACTTGTTTATTATTTATGCATAGTCACTTTACCCCTACCTACATGTATATATAACCTCAATTACCTTGACTAACCTGTACCCCCACACATGGACTTGGTACCGGTACCCCCTGTATATATAGATATATAGCTTCGTTATTTTATTGTGTTACTTTTTTTTTTTTTACCTTCATTTTATTTAGTAAATATTTTCTTTACTCTTATTTTTCTTAAAACTGCATTGTTGGTTAAGGGCTTGTAAGTAAGCATTTCACGGTAAGGTCTACACCTCTTCTATTCAGCCCATGTGACAGATACCATTTGATTACATGGATTTTAAACAGACGCATGTCTTCATTGAACAACCTCATGCAAACATTTACACATTATTCTTTAAAAAAATGATTCAAGCTGCGTCAAAAGGGGTTGTTGATCATAGCTAGACGACCATTTTCAGGTCTTGCCTTAGATTTTCAAGTAGATTTAAATCGAAACTGTAACTCGGCCAATAAGGAACATTCACTGCCTTCTTGGTAAGCAACTCCAAGGCAACTCTACACAGACACAGGCGTCCTTCCTAACTCAGTTGCCGGAGAGGAAGGAAACCGCTCAGGGATTTTACCATGAGGCCAATGGTGACTTTAAAACAGTTACAGAGTTGAATGGCTGTGATAGGAGGAAACTGAGGATGGATCAACAACATAGCAGTTACTCTGTAGTGTAGATTTGTGTAGACTGCTAGTGTAGATTTGACCTTGTGTTTTAGGATATTGTCTTTCCGAAAGTTGAATGCATCTCCCAGTGTCTGGTGGAAAGCAGACTGAACCAGGTTTTCCTCTAGGATTTTGCCTGTGTTTAGCTCCATTCTGTTACTTTTCTATCCTGAAAAACTCCCCAGTCCTTAACACTTACAAGCATACACATAACATGATGCAGCCTCCACTATGCTTGAAAATATGGAGAGTGGTACTCAGTAATATGTTGTATTGGATTTACCACAAACATAACACTTTGTATTCAGAACAAAAAGTGAATTTCTTTTACACTATTACTTTAGTGCCTTGTTGCAGGACGCAAGTTTTGGAATATTTTTTATTCTCGACAAGTTTCCTTCTTTTCACTCTTTCAATTAGGTTATTATTGCAGAGTAACTGCTATGTTGTTGATCCATCCTCAGTTTCCTCCTATCACAGCCATTCAACTCTGTAACTGTTTTAAAGTCACCATTGGCCTCATGGTAAAATCCCTGAGCGGTTTCCTTCCTCTCCGGCAACTGAGTTAGGAAGGACACCTGTGTCTGTGTAGTGATTGGGTGTATTGAAACACCATCCAAAGTGTAATTAATAACTTCACCATGCTCAAAGGCATATTCTGTGTCTTTTTATTTTCACCCATCTACCAATAGGTGCCCTTCTTTGCAAGGCATTGGAATTCACTGCTCGACTGAGGGACCTTGATAATTGTGTGTTTGGGGTACAGAGATTAGGTAGTCATACAAACTCATGTTAAACACTGTTATTGCCCACAGAGTGAGTCCATGCAACTTATTATGTGAGCAGATTGTTACTCCTGAATTAATTTAGGCTTGCCGTAACAAAGGGGTTGAATACTTATTGACTCAAGACATTTCAGCGTTTCATTTTTAATGACTTTGTAATTAAATCTGAACAACAACAAAACATTTCCACTTTGACATTATGGTGTATTGTGTGTAGGCCAGAGACAACAACATCTACATGTATTAAATGTTTTATTCAGGCTGGAACACCTAAGCAATGTGGATAAAGTCAAAAGGGTCTGAATACTTGCTGAAGGCACTGTATGTACCGTGTGTGTGTGTCTTGTACAGGGGCCGGTAGTTTGGAGTGAGTTTGGAGCAGCCGGTAGTTTGGAGTGAGTTTGGAGCAGCCGGTAGTTTGGAGTGAGTTTGGAGTGAGTTTGGAGCAGCCGGTAGTTGGTAGTTTGGAGTGAGTTTGGAGTGAGGCTATATAAAATAAAATTGATTGATTGATTGATTGAGTTTGGAGCAGCTGGTAGTTTGGAGTGAGTTTGGAGCAGCCGGTAGTTTGGAGTGAGTTTGGAGCAGCCGGTAGTTTGGAGTGAGTTTGGAGCAGCCGGTAGTTTGGAGTGAGTTTGGAGCAGCTGGTAGTTTGGAGTGAGTTTGGAGCAGCCGGTAGTTTGGAGTGAGTTTGGAGCAGCCGGTAGTTTGGAGTGAGTTTGGAGCAGCCGGTAGTTTGGAGTGAGTTTGGAGCAGCCGGTAGTTTGGAGTGAGTTTGGAGCAGCCGGTAGTTTGGAGTGAGTTTGGAGCAGCCGGTAGTTTGGAGTGAGTTTGGAGCAGCCGGTAGTTTGGAGTGAGTTTGGAGCAGCCGGTAGTTTGGAGTGAGTTTGGAGCAGCCGGTAGATTGGAGTGAGTTTGGAGCAGCCGGTAGTTTGGAGTGAGGGAAGAAGGGATACAAAGATTAAGGAATTAATAATTAAGTGTATGAATGAATAAATAAATAAATGAATGATACCAAACACACCTTTCTGCTGTATTCTGTATTCTGGTAACAACGATACCCAACGGTAGACATACAGAGGTGTGATTGGTCTGTTTTGGACAGCAGGTTTATTTCGCCTTAACCAATCATATCTGTAAGGAGTAGAGCTGATTACACAACTAGATCTCACAGTCTCACGTCAGAATTAGACGTTCATCCATGTTTCTCAAACGTCACATTTCAAAGTGTTTGGTTACTTGTCTGTTTCATTCCAAGGATAAGGCATTAACTCTGAATGGTTCAGGTTAGGGTTCAGGTTAGGCATTAACTCTGAATGGTTAAGGTAAGGGTTCAGGTTAGGCATTAACTCTGAATGGTTAAGGTAAGGGTTAAGGTTAGGAATTAACTCTGAATGGTTAAGGTAAGGGTTAAGGTTAGGAATTAACTCTGAATGGTTAAGGTAAGGGTTCAGGTTAGGAATTAACTCTGAATGGTTAAGGTAAGGGTTCAGGTTAGGAATTAACTCTGAATGGTTAAGGTAAGGGTTCAGGTTAGGAATTAACTCTGAATGGTTAAGGTAGGGGTTCAGGTCAGGCATTAACTCTGAATGGTTCAGGTTAGGAATTAACTCTGAATGGTTAAGGTAAGGGTTCAGGTTAGGAATTAACTCTGAATGGTTAAGGTAAGGGTTAAGGTTAGGAATTAACTCTGAATGGTTAAGGTAAGGGTTCAGGTTAGGAATTAACTCTGAATGGTTAAGGTAAGGGTTAAGGTTAGGAATTAACTCTGAATGGTTAAGGTAAGGGTTAAGGTTAGGAATTAACTCTGAATGGTTAAGGTAAGGGTTAAGGTAAGGGTTCAGGTTAGGAATTAACTCTGAATGGTTAAGGTAAGGGTTCAGGTTAGGAATTAACTCTGAATGGTTAAGGTAAGGGTTCAGGTTAGGAATTAACTCTGAATGGTTAAGGTAAGGATTCAGGTTAGGAATTAACTCTGAATGGTTAAGGTAGGGGTTCAGGTCAGGCATTAACTCTGAATGGTTCAGGTTAGGAATTAACTCTGAATGGTTAAGGTAAGGGTTCAGGTTAGGAATTAACTCTGAATGGTTAAGGTAAGGGTTCAGGTTAGGAATTAACTCTGAATGGTTAAGGTAAGGGTTCAGGTTAGGAATTAACTCTGAATGGTTAAGGTAAGGGTTCAGGTTAGGAATTAACTCTGAATGGTTAAGGTAGGGGTTCAGGTCAGGCATTAACTCTGAATGGTTCAGGTTAGGAATTAACTCTGAATGGTTAAGGTAAGGGTTCAGGTTAGGAATTAACTCTGAATGGTTAAGGTAAGGGTTCAGGTTAGGAATTAACTCTGAATGGTTAAGGTAAGGGTTCAGGTTAGGAATTCACTCTGAATGGTTAAGGTAGGGGTTCAGGTTAGGAATTAACTCTGAATGGTTAAGGTAAGGGTTCAGGTTAGGAATTAACTCTGAATGGTTAAGGTAAGGGTTCAGGTTAGGAATTAACTCTGAATGGTTAAGGTAAGGGTTAAGGTTAGGAATTAACTCTGAATGGTTAAGGTAAGGGTTCAGGTTAGGAATTAACTCTGAATGGTTAAGGTAAGGGTTAAGGTTAGGAATTAACTCTGAATGGTTAAGGTAGGGGTTCAGGTCAGGCATTAACTCTGAATGGTTAAGGTAAGGGTTCAGGTTAGGAATTAACTCTGAATGGTTAAGGTAGGGGTTCAGGTCAGGCATTAACTCTGAATGGTTCAGGTTAGGAATTAACTCTGAATGGTTAAGGTAAGGGTTAAGGTTAGGAATTAACTCTGAATGGTTAAGGTAAGGGTTCAGGTTAGGAATTAACTCTGAATGGTTAAGGTAAGGGTTCAGGTTAGGAATTAACTCTGAATGGTTAAGGTAAGGGTTAAGGTTAAGGTTTTGGATATGCTTAAAACAAAAATATAAAAAACGGTTTTATATTGCTGGATTTTGACATTTGACCTTTGGAACCACAAGCAAATACTTACACCCATCCGACATTCCCATCCACTACGCCCAGCCAAAAAACCACATTCTACTTGCTGGTAACAGAGCTCTCTGTTGCCCCTAGTGGCCTGTTTCCCCTTGGGACATTAGAGTTCATCCTATCACGGGTGACCTGCCTGGATACCACACACCTTTCCCCTGTGGTCCGGTCTGCCTGGATACCACACACCTTTCCCCTGTGGTCCGGTCTGCCTGGATACCACACACCTTTCCCCTGTGGTCCAGTCTGCCTGGATACCACACACCTTTCCCCTGTGGTCCGGTCTGCCTGGATACCACACACCTTTCCCCTGTGGTCCGGTCTGCCTGGATACCACACACCTTTCCCCTGTGGTCCGGTCTGCCTGGATACCACACACCTTTCCCCTGTGGTCCAGTCTGCCTGGATAGCACACACCTTTCCCCTGTGGTCCAGTCTGCCTGGATAGCACACACACCTTTCCCCTGTGGTCCAGTCTGCCTGGATACCACACACCTTTCCCCTGTGGTCCAGTCTGCCTGGATACCACACACCTTTCCCCTGTGGTCCGGTCTGCCTGGATACCACACACCTTTCCCCTGTGGTCCAGTCTGCCTGGATACCACACACCTTTCCCCTGTGGTCCAGTCTGCCTGGATACCACACACCTTTCCCCTGTGGTCCAGTCTGCCTGGATACCACACACCTTTCCCCTGTGGTCCAGTCTGCCTGGATACCACACACCTTTCCCCTGTGGTCCAGTCTGCCTGGATACCACACACCTTTCCCCTGTGGTCCAGTCTGCCTGGATACCACACACCTTTCCCCTGTGGTCCAGTCTGCCTGGATACCACACACCTTTCCCCTGTGGTCCAGTCTGCAGGGACAATCCTCCAGTTTGCTACAAAATCAAAACACAGTCAGCTCTGTTGTATTTGTATTGTAATATAAATCCGAGAGAGAGAGAGACAGAGAGAGGGAGGGATATGTACTGGGTTAATACCAATGCTATACACACATTGAGAAAGATTGAAAGGATAGGATGTTGAAGAGTTGAGTGAGTGATAGACAGGGAATGGGGAGGCAGGAGGTTGTAGCAGAATGGGATTAGACATCAAGTAGACAGAGGGGTGAGGTTGTAGCAGAATGGGATTGGACATAAAGGAGAGAGGACGGAGGGTTGTAACAGTGTGGGATTAGATATAAAAGAGACAGACTGAATAGTAACACAGTGAGTTTAGACATAACGGAGACAGACTGAATAGTAACACAGTGAGTTTAGACATAAAGGAGGCAGACTGAATAGTAACACAGTGAGTTTAGACATAAAGGAGGCAGACTGAATAGTAACACAGTGAGTTTAGACATAAAGGAGACAGACTGAATAGTAACACAGTGAGATTAGACATAAAGGAGACAGACTGAATAGTAACACAGTGAGATTAGACATAAAGGAGGCAGACTGAATAGTAACACAGTGAGTTCAGACATAAAGGAGACAGACTGAATAGTAACACAGTGAGTTTAGACATAACGGAGACAGACTGAATAGTAACACAGTGAGTTCAGACATAAAGGAGACAGACTGAATAGTAACACAGTGAGATTAGACATAAAGGAGACAGACTGAATAGTAACACAGTGAGATTAGACATAAAGGAGGCAGACTGAATAGTAACACAGTGAGTTTAGACATAAAGGAGACAGACTGAATAGTAACACAGTGAGTTTAGACATAACGGAGACAGACTGAATAGTAACACAGTGAGATTAGACATAAAGGAGACAGACTGAATAGTAACACAGTGAGATTAGACAAAGGTTGGGAGTGCGCAACAGTAGAACAGAGGGGTGAGTTCATGGTAAAGTTGAGCTAGTTTGATGAAAGCATGTTGTCTCTGTGCTGTGGCTCAGACCTGAGGGAAAGTGATAAAACAACTAATTAACGACACAGAGGGAAGCAGCCCCGACGGCCAATCAAAACCGCTTTGAAACCATGCCCCCCTGAGACTATGGAAACGGGACAACAGGATTTCCATGGCGATGAGGACTGTTGGGGCATTTCTGTACACTTCACTAAACAGGGTTCTGAGGTTCCAAATGGAACACGTTCTGTATGTAGCGTTTTGTTTGTCATCTTCTCTCACCCCTCTGGTTGTTTTGTGGTGGAACATGTTGAAAAGGAAGCACATGAGTTCATTTGAAGTGTGAGTTTTTTCACTTGTGTTTCGACTCATTTAGACTAGAGAGAGGTAGAGGTACGGTGAGATGACTCCAGTCTCAAGGACATACAGGTTGTTGTATCAGTTGTCGTGTGTAGAATACTCTAAACACTGGGGAGTACAAGTTGTTTCCTGCATTACCTTTCTTCTCTACGTGAGATACCATCAGATACTTTCCCTGGCTCTGAGAGAGAGAGAGAGAGAGAGAGAGAGAGAGAGAGAGAGAGAGAGAGAGAGAATTCTGCAAAAATATCCTCCGTGTACAACGTAGAACACCAAATAATGCATGCAGAGCAGAATTAGGCCGATACCCACTAATTATCAAAATCCAGAAAAGAGCCGTTAAATTCTACAACCACCTAAAAGGAAGCGATTCCCAAACCTTCCATAACAAAGCCATCACCTACAGAGAGATGAACCTGGAGAAGAGTCCCCTAAGCAAGCTGGTCCTAGGGCTCTGTTCACAAACACAAACACACCCCACAGAGCCCCAGGACAACAGCACAATTAGACCCAACCAAATCATGAGAAAACAAAAAGATAATTACTTGACACATTGGAAAGAATTAACAAAAAAACAGAGCAAACTAGAATGCTATTTGGCCCTAAACAGAGAGTACACAGTGGCAGAATACCTGACCACTGTGACTGACCCAAACTTAAGGAAAGCTTTGACTATGTACAGACTCAGTGAGCATAGCCTTGCTATTGAGAAAGGCCGCCGTAGGCAGACATGGCTCTCAAGAGAAGACAGGCTATGTGCTCACTGCCCACAAAATGAGGTGGAAACTGAGCTGCACTTCCTAACCTCCTGCCCAATGTATGACCATATTAGAGAGACATATTTCCCTCAGATTACACAGATCCACAAAGAATTTGAAAACAAATCCAATTTTGATAAACTCCCATATCTACTGGGTGAAATTCCACAGTGTGCCATCACAGCAGCAAGATTTGTGACCTGTTGCCACAAGAAAAGGGCAACCAGTGAAGAACAAACACCATTGTAAATACAACCCATATTTATGCTTATTTATTTTAACTTGTGTGCTTTAACCATTTGTACATTGTTACAACACTGTATATATATAATATGACATTTGTAATGTCTTTCTTGTTTTGAAACTTCTGTATGTGTAATGTTTACTGTTAATTTGTATTGTTTATTTCACTTTTGTGTATTATCTACCTCACTTGCTTTGGCAATGTTAACACATGTTTCCCATGCCAATAAAGCCCCTTGAATTGAATTGAATTGAATTGAGAGAGAGAGAGAGAGAGAGAGAGAGAGAGAGAGAGATACCATCAGATACTTTCCCTGGCTGAGAGAGAGAGAGAGAGAGAGAGAGATGCCATTAGATACTTTCCCTGGCTAAGAGAGAGAGAGAGATACCATCAGATACTTTCCCTGGCTGAGAGAGAGAGAGAGAGATAACATCAGATACTTTCCCTGGCTGAGGGAGAGAGATCAGCCCCCCCCCCCCCCCCCACACACACACAGCACAGAGAGAGATAGGTTTTGTACTTTAACCATTTGTACTTTGTTACAACACTGTATATATACATAATATGACATTTGTAATGTCTTTATTCTTTTGGAACTTATGTGAGTGTAATGTTTACTGTTCATTTTGACTGTTTATTTAACTTTGGTATATTATCTACTTCACTTGCTTTGGCAATGTTAATAAGATATGTTTCCCATGTCAATAAAGCAATTTAATTGACAAAGAGAAAGAGAGAGAGAGAAATACAAATACTTAAAAAAATACTAAAGTAAATATACTTGAATCAGTTATAGAACCCTTTGCCCTTCGTGGTTGTGAGGTCTGGGGTCCGCTCACCAACCAAGAATTCACAAAATGGGACCAACACCAAATTGAGACTCTGCATGCAGAACAACGTAAAACACCAAATAATGCATGCAGAGCAGAATCAGGCCGATAACCGCTAATGATCAAAATCCAGAAAAGTGATGTTAAATTCTACAACCACCTAAAAGGAAACGATTCCCAAACATTCCATAACAAAGCCATCACCTACGGAGAAATTAATCTGGAGAAGAGCCCCCAAAGCAAGCTGGTCCTTGGGCTCTATTCACAAACAACAACAGACCCCACAGAGCCCCAGGACAGCAACACAATTAGACCCAACCAAATCATGAGAAAATAAAATTATAATTACTTGACACATTGGAAAGAATTAAGAAAAAACAGAGCAAACTAGAATGCTATTTGGCCCTAAACAGAGAGTACACAGTGGCAGAATACCTGACCCCTGTGACTGACCCAAACTTAATGAAAGCTTTGACTATGTACAGACTCAGTGAGCATAGCCTTGCTATTGAGAAAGGCCGCCGTAGGCAGACCTGGCTCTCAAGAGAAGACAGACTATGTGCACACTGCCCACA
>NC_092107.1:37314842-37344842 GCF_045679555.1 Salvelinus alpinus
CAGCCTTTACAACCAGGTCCACCTCTACAAGGCAGCAGATTCCACCTTCGCCAGGATCCTAATGGACATCGCCCTCAACCGCAACACCTCCCACAGGAGCAACATACCAACGGAGACCTCGCCCAGACCTCCGGGATCCCCCCACCCCTCGGACCTACACATAGAGGACCTCAATACCCCCACAAACCTACCATGCCCACACCCAATCTTGGCCCCCTCAGACCCATACCCCTCCTGCCCACCCCATGCCACCCACTCTCGCAAAGAGCACCTCAACAAAGAAAGTCACAGATATGCCCAGGCCGTGACCAGGCAAACAGGCCCAACCTCCACTTCTCCAAAGGAAAATAGTGCCTTCGGAAAGTATTCAGACCCCTTGACTTTTTACACATTTTGTTACGTTACAGCCTTATTCCAAAATGAATTTTAAAAAACAAACACAAAATCCTCAGCAATCTACACACAATACCTCATAATTACAAAGTGAAAACAAGTTTTTAATTTTTTTTGTACATAAAGGGCTGTGGTCAGGGAGGTGACCAAGAACCTGATGTTCACTCTGACAGAACTCCAGAGTTCCTCTGTGGAGATGGGAGAACCTTCCAGAAGGACAACCATCTCTGCAGCACTCCATCAAGCAGGCCTTTACAGTAGAGTGGCCTGACGGAAGCCACTCCTCAGTAAAAGGCACATGACTGCCCGCTTGGAGTTTGCCAAAAGAACCCACTCTTTTAAATTAATCAAAACAGGACAATTTTACATCTAGCTAGAAATTCAAAAGGAAATGATCCCAACAGATTACAATGTCTTCCTGTCTGCTACCTATATCCCCCCCACTAGAACCCCCATACTTTAATGAAGACAACTTCTCCATCCTAGAGGGGGAGATCAATCATTTCCAGGCCCAGGGACATGTACTAGTCTGTGGTGACCTAAATGCCAGAACTGCCCACAAAATGAGGTGGAAACTGAGCTGCACTTCCTAACCCCCTGACAAATGTATGACCACGTTAGAGACACATTTTTCTCTCAGATTACACAGATCCACAAAGAATTAAAAAACAAATCAAACATTTATAAACTCTCATATCTGTTAGGTGAAATACAGCAGTGTGACATCACAGCAGTAAGATGTGTGGCCCGTTGCCATGAGAAAAGGGCAACCAGTGGAACACAAACAACATTGTAAATAGAACATATATTTACTCTGTTTATTTATTTTCCCTTTGATATACCCTTTGATATATCATGATCCTCATGACTCTCTTCTTGGTGAGGATCAAAAGGACCCATCAGCTAGGCAAATGTTTGAGGATAGCCAGACCCCCCCTCTCTCCTGTGGGAGAGGAGGGGGGGGGGGGGGTTTGGCCGGTTTTATGGCTTAACGCCAGTCGAAAAACTTTCGCTTTTTGGCCTTCAGTATTGAACAAAGGAATGTGATGTGTGTAGAGAGGGACTTTCACAAAACTCCAACATCCAAAAGTGGATAATGAAACACTATTTCTAAAATAAAGAATGTGGGAAATGGTTGGTGGGGCTTCAAACAATAATCATGTCAAATCATTTATCATTTTGTGATGTCATTACGGAGTTACCAGGTTTGCATCTAAATGTTGTAAAACTTCGATGATTTAAACATGAAATTATTTGTGAAAGAAAACAATGTGACTTCAACCCACGTGAACACAGACATTGTGGCAACGTGATGGAACCGCCCTCCAAGGCGAGTGACTCGCTGAAGAATGAACATATTAGACCAGAGAACGTGAGGACGCAGCCCACACGCTGAAATGGTTGTAATCTAAATACCAACCAGACAGCGTGAAGCGGTGGCTACACGGCTGACAAATGGTTTAAAACTACAAGAGCAGAAAATCGTAAGACCCTCTGAAACTCTCGACGAGTGAAGAAGGCGAAGACTATACCAAACATTCCCAGTCTGCACCTGGGTTATGTAAAGTAGTCGAGAACAATTGACCCAGAAGGGAAAGAAGATCAGTTCCCCATCAACACCATGTGATACACCTCTGATGGATCCATTCTAACACTCCAGAACAAAATAAAACTACAGCTACATCTGGACGTTTTGACCTCTGGTGGATCTATTCTAACACTCCAGAACAAAATAAAACTACAGCTACATCTGGACGTTTTGACCTCTGGTGGATCTATTCTAACACTCCAGAACAAAATAAAACTACAACTACATCTGGACGTTTTGACCTCTGGTGGACAAACGAGAGACTTTCTGCCAAACTACTCCCCATAGACGGACCGGGCGATTTCAACAGAGAGAAACGACAAAGACATACAAGTGTAAATTTATACATTGCAATTATTATCGAATGAGCGGTCATTCATGTGCAAAGTTTTCATTCCCATGAGCATTGCTTCCACATGTATGTACCAGCCCACTCTCTTTGTCTCTCCCGCTCTCTTTATCTTGCTCCTCCATTCCCATTGTATAACCAAACCGTCATACCGGGTTAGTCCACTAAGGACTTTTCATTGCATTATGTTTGTAATCGATAATCTATACTGTGTGTGTGTTTATGTAATTCTGCGTGATTATTTAGTTAGTTAGTAAATAAAGAATTAAGCTGATAAATAAAGAATTCATTTGTATATCGCTGATTCATCATTTAGGCTAGCGTTCGTGCAGATTTACGAGGTCAACAACGTTCAGAATGAGACCAATATGAGGAAATGATTGATTGATGACTGGTATGATAGATATATTCTGATATATTCTTGAGTTAATTTGGGAAATGGTAACTCATTAAACAAAATTTTCCCGTGGTGCCCCAGATTCCTAATGATTTAATTGTTACATGTTTAATTTAAAATCGGGTAATAATTAAACGTTAGGTAATTATTAGATGAATAGCCGGCATCACATTAATGGTAGTCACGTCACGACCCACTAATATCACATTCGAAATGTCTATATTCTTTAAAAACTTTTGCGAGTGTAATGTTCACTAGTGTTTCCCTTGTTTATTTCCCTTCTGTTTATTGTCTATTCCATTTGCTTTGGCAATATAAACATGTTTACCATGCCAATAAACCCCATTGAATTGAGGTGAGAAAGAGAGAGAGAAAGAGAGTGATACTTAGCATAATGACATGGCTAAGGCATTGTATAATTTCCCTCATCACTCCTGCTTTCAGCTGTAAAACCCAAAACCCTCTATGTTTCACCTGTGTTCATTCTAACCAGCATTGTCCCTGATTGCCTTTTATTGTCTGCGCCTAACGTTCTGTTCCGGAATGCTATTTAATGTTCCGCTTGCATTCTATCATTCATTCCTCCCACTCTCTCACAAATTGTTTTTATTTTCCAAAGCCGCAGCATTCCGAAACGCTCCGCAGCATTCCCTAATGGCTGGGTCAGACACTCCTCCTGATACTACCTGGTGTGGCTGA
This sequence comes from Salvelinus alpinus, assembly GCF_045679555.1. Classification (NCBI taxonomy): domain Eukaryota; kingdom Metazoa; phylum Chordata; class Actinopteri; order Salmoniformes; family Salmonidae; genus Salvelinus; species Salvelinus alpinus. The sequence goes on from NC_092107.1 coordinate 37,318,269, forward strand.
TGAGAGCTGACATGATGCATATGCCCACAAACAGTGTCCACACACACACAAAAACACACACACACACACAAAAACACGCAAACACAAACACACGCGCAAAAACACGCGCAAAAACACGCAAACACACACACACACACACACACACACACACACACACACACACACACACACACACACACACACACACACACACACACACACACACACACACACACACACACACACACACACACACACACACACACACACACACACACACACACACACACACACACACGGAGAGAGAAGACATGGTCTCTGCCCTGAGTGGACTCTCAGCTCCATCATAATGAAGGAGAGAGGTTTTAGTGGGGACTCAATGAGGCGGCAACAACACCACTCAATGAGTGAGAGAATAGGCCACAGACCACAGACAACCATTTACCATAATCAGCATACAGGGTCTGGGTTGTTTGATACTCAACAAAGACAAATCACAGGGAGAATCAACACCTCTAACCAGAGATAATCAACACCTCTAACCAGACATAATCACCACCTCTAACCAGAGAGAATCAACACCACTAACCAGGGAGAATCAACACCTCTAACTGAAGAGAATCAACACCAGTAACCAGGGAGAATCAACACCTATAACCAGAGAGAATCAACACCTCTAACCAGGGAGAATCAACACCTGTAACCAGAGAGAATCAACACCTCTAACCAGGGAGAATCAACACCTGTAACCAGAGAGAATCAACACCTGTAACCAGAGAGAATCAACACCTCTAACCAGAGAGAATCAACACCTGTAACCAGAGAGAATCAACACCTCTAACCAGAGAGAATCAACACCTATAACCAGAGAGAATCAACACCTATAACCAGAGAGAATCAACACCTATAACCAGAGAGAATCAACACCTCTAACCAGAGAGAATCAGCACCTCTAACCAGAGATAATCAACACCAGTACCAAAGAGTAGAAAGAAAAATACGCATTAAAATTAATCTAAATTGAACATTTTCTGTAAATCAAACATATTTTCTTGAAGTAGCCTTCAAAAGGAATATTTAACGACTCACAGTGTACGCAAGATCCCTGAAATCAGGTCTATACCATAGAGTTACATCTGTCCTCCTTCAATATCAAGGACACATCACAACCAATGCAGCAATAATTGAACATCTTTACTCCTAACCCCAGTGAAATCATGGTAACCTCAGCAAATAGAAACAGCCCTGGGCCCTGAGAGACTTTACAACTGGCCTCTCCACTTCCAGGCTGGAGTCAAATGTGCTTAAATCAAAGGATCCAATTAGCACGAAGTACAGTTGATCTGATGGGTGTAGGATTAATATTTGATGCTCCAGTGTCCTAACGTCAGATGAGGCCATCAGCTGGGACTGGTTAGTCTCTACATGAGGAAACATACTGGGACTGGTTAGTCTCTACATGAGGAAACATACTGGGACTGGTTAGTCTCTACATGAGGAAACATACTGGGACTGGTTAGTCTCTACATAAGGAAACATACTGGGACTGGTTAGTCTCTACATGAGGAAACATACTGGGACTGGTTAGTCTCTACATGAGGAAACATACTGGGACTGGTTAGTCTCTACATGAGGAAACATACTGGGACTGGTTAGTCTCTACATGAGGAAACATACTGGGACTGGTTAGTCTCTACATAAGGAAACATACTGGGACTGGTTAGTCTCTACATGAGGAAACATACTGGGACTGGTTAGTCTCTACATGAGGAAACATACTGGGACTGGTTAGTCTCTACATGAGGAAACATACTGGGACTGGTTAGTCTCTACATGAGGAAACATACTGGGACTGGTTAGTCTCTACATGAGGAAACATACTGGGACTGGTTAGTCTCTACATAAGGAAACATACTGGGACTGGTTAGTCTCTACATGAGGAAACATACTGGGACTGGTTAGTCTCTACATGAGGAAACATACTGGGACTGGTTAGTCTCTACATGAGGAAACATGCTGGGACTGGTTAGTCTCTACATGAGGAAACATACTGGGACTGGTTAGTCTCTACATAAGGAAACATACTGGGACTGGTTAGTCTCTACATGAGGAAACATACTGGGACTGGTTAGTCTCTACATGAGGAAACATACTGGGACTGGTTAGTCTCTACATGAGGAAACATACTGGGACTGGTTAGTCTCTACATGAGGAAACATGCTGGGACTGGTTAGTCTCTACATAAAGAAACATGCTGGGACTGGTTAGTCTCTACATGAGGAAACATACTGGGACTGGTTAGTCTCTACATGAGGAAACATACTGGGACTGGTTAGTCTCTACATGAGGAAACATACTGGGACTGGTTAGTCTCTACATGAGGAAACATGCTGGGACTGGTTAGTCTCTACATGAGGAAACATACTGGGACTGGTTAGTCTCTACATGAGGAAACATACTGGGACTGGTTAGTCTCTACATGAGGAAACATGCTGGGACTGGTTAGTCTCTACATGAGGAAACATACTGGGACTGGTTAGTCTCTACATGAGGAAACATACTGGGACTGGTTAGTCTCTACATGAGGAAACATACTGGGACTGGTTAGTCTCTACATGAGGAAACATACTGGGACTGGTTAGTCTCTACATGAGGAAACATACTGGGACTGGTTAGTCTCTACATGAGGAAACATACTGGGACTGGTTAGTCTCTACATGAGGAAACATACTGGGACTGGTTAGTCTCTACATGAGGAAACATGCTAGGACTGGTTAGTCTCTACATGAGGAAACATACTGGGACTGGTTAGTCTCTACATGAGGAAACATACTGGGACTGGTTAGTCTCTACATAAGGAAACATGCTGGGACTGGTTAGTCTCTACATGAGGAAACATACTGGGACTGGTTAGTCTCTACATGAGGAAACATACTGGGACTGGTTAGTCTCTACATGAGGAAACATGCTGGGACTGGTTAGTCTCTACATGAGGAAACATGCTGGGACTGGGACTGGTTAGTCTCTACATAAAGAAACATGCTGGGACTGGTTAGTCTCTACATGAGGAAACATACTGGGACTGGTTAGTCTCTACATGAGGAAACATGCTGGGACTGGTTAGTCTCGGAAACATGCTGGGACTGGTTAGTCTCTACATGAGGAAACATACTGGGACTGGTTAGTCTCTACATGAGGAAACATGCTGGGACTGGTTAGTCTCGGAAACATGCTGGGACTGGTTAGTCTCTACATGAGGAAACATACTGGGACTGGTTAGTTTCTACATAAAGAAACATACTGGGACTGGTTAGTCTCTACATGAGGAAACATACTGGGACTGGTTAGTCTCTACATGAGGAAACATACTGGGACTGGTTAGTCTCTACATGAGGAAACTTACTGGGACTGGTTAGTCTCTACATGAGGAAACATACTGGGACTGGTTAGTCTCTACATGAGGAAACATACTGGGACTGGTTAGTCTCTACATAAAGAAACATGCTGGGACTGGTTAGTCTCTACATGAGGAAACATACTGGGACTGGTTAGTCTCTACATGAGGAAACATACTGGGACTGGTTAGTCTCTACATGAGGAAACATGCTGGGACTGGTTAGTCTCTACATGAGGAAACATACTGGGACTGGTTAGTCTCTACATGAGGAAACATACTGGGACTGGTTAGTCTCTACATGAGGAAATATACTGGGACTGGTTAGTCTCTACATGAGGAAACATACTGGGACTGGTTAGTCTCTACATGAGGAAACATACTGGGACTGGTTAGTCTCTACATGAGGAAACATGCTGGGACTGGTTAGTCTCTACATGAGGAAACATACTGGGACTGGTTAGTCTCTACATGAGGAAACATACTGGGACTGGTTAGTCTCTACATGAGGAAACATACTGGGACTGGTTAGTCTCTACATGAGGAAACATGCTGGTACTGGTTAGTCTCTACATGAGGAAACATGCTGGGACTGGGACTGGTTAGTCTCTACATAAAGAAACATGCTGGGACTGGTTAGTCTCTACATGAGGAAACATACTGGGACTGGTTAGTCTCTACATGAGGAAACATACTGGGACTGGTTAGTCTCTACATGAGGAAACTTACTGGGACTGGTTAGTCTCTACATAAAGAAACATGCTGGGACTGGTTAGTCTTTACATGAGGAAACATACTGGGACTGGTTAGTCTCTACATGAGGAAACATACTGGGACTGGTTAGTCTCTACATGAGGAAACATACTGGGACTGGTTAGTCTCTACATGAGGAAACATGCTGGGACTGGTTAGTCTCTACATAAAGAAACATGCTGGGACTGGTTAGTCTCTACATGAGGAAACATACTGGGACTGGTTAGTCTCTACATGAGGAAACATACTGGGACTGGTTAGTCTCTACATGAGGAAACATACTGGGACTGGTTAGTCTCTACATGAGGAAACATGCTGGGACTGGTTAGTCTCTACATGAGGAAACATACTGGGACTGGTTAGTCTCTACATGAGGAAACATACTGGGACTGGTTAGTCTCTACATGAGGAAACATACTGGGACTGGTTAGTCTCTACATGAGGAAACATGCTGGGACTGGTTAGTCTCTACATAAGGAAACATACAGGGACTGGTTAGTCTCTACATGAGGAAACATACTGGGACTGGTTAGTCTCTACATGAGGAAACATACTGGGACTGGTTAGTCTCTACATGAGGAAACATACTGGGACTGGTTAGTCTCTACATGAGGAAACATACTGGGACTGGTTAGTCTCTACATGAGGAAACATACTGGGACTGGTTAGTCTCTACATGAGGAAACATACTGGGACTGGTTAGTCTCTACATGAGGAAACATACTGGGACTGGTTAGTCTCTACATGAGGAAACATACTGGGACTGGTTAGTCTCTACATGAGGAAACATACTGGGACTGGTTAGTCTCTACATGAGGAAACATGCTGGGACTGGTTAGTCTCTACATGAGGAAACATACTGGGACTGGTTAGTCTCTACATGAGGAAACATACTGGGACTGGTTAGTCTCTACATGAGGAAACATACTGGGACTGGTTAGTCTCTACATGAGGAAACATACTGGGACTGGTTAGTCTCTACATGAGGAAACATACTGGGACTGGTTAGTCTCTACATGAGGAAACATACTGGGACTGGTTAGTCTCTACATGAGGAAACATACTGGGACTGGTTAGTCTCTACATGAGGAAACATGCTAGGACTGGTTAGTCTCTACATGAGGAAACATACTGGGACTGGTTAGTCTCTACATGAGGAAACATACTGGGACTGGTTAGTCTCTACATAAGGAAACATGCTGGGACTGGTTAGTCTCTACATGAGGAAACATACTGGGACTGGTTAGTCTCTACATGAGGAAACATACTGGGACTGGTTAGTCTCTACATGAGGAAACATGCTGGGACTGGTTAGTCTCTACATGAGGAAACATGCTGGGACTGGGACTGGTTAGTCTCTACATAAAGAAACATGCTGGGACTGGTTAGTCTCTACATGAGGAAACATACTGGGACTGGTTAGTCTCTACATGAGGAAACATGCTGGGACTGGTTAGTCTCGGAAACATGCTGGGACTGGTTAGTCTCTACATGAGGAAACATACTGGGACTGGTTAGTCTCTACATGAGGAAACATGCTGGGACTGGTTAGTCTCGGAAACATGCTGGGACTGGTTAGTCTCTACATGAGGAAACATACTGGGACTGGTTAGTTTCTACATAAAGAAACATACTGGGACTGGTTAGTCTCTACATGAGGAAACATACTGGGACTGGTTAGTCTCTACATGAGGAAACATACTGGGACTGGTTAGTCTCTACATGAGGAAACTTACTGGGACTGGTTAGTCTCTACATGAGGAAACATACTGGGACTGGTTAGTCTCTACATGAGGAAACATACTGGGACTGGTTAGTCTCTACATAAAGAAACATGCTGGGACTGGTTAGTCTCTACATGAGGAAACATACTGGGACTGGTTAGTCTCTACATGAGGAAACATACTGGGACTGGTTAGTCTCTACATGAGGAAACATGCTGGGACTGGTTAGTCTCTACATGAGGAAACATACTGGGACTGGTTAGTCTCTACATGAGGAAACATACTGGGACTGGTTAGTCTCTACATGAGGAAATATACTGGGACTGGTTAGTCTCTACATGAGGAAACATACTGGGACTGGTTAGTCTCTACATGAGGAAACATACTGGGACTGGTTAGTCTCTACATGAGGAAACATGCTGGGACTGGTTAGTCTCTACATGAGGAAACATACTGGGACTGGTTAGTCTCTACATGAGGAAACATACTGGGACTGGTTAGTCTCTACATGAGGAAACATACTGGGACTGGTTAGTCTCTACATGAGGAAACATGCTGGGACTGGTTAGTCTCTACATGAGGAAACATGCTGGGACTGGGACTGGTTAGTCTCTACATAAAGAAACATGCTGGGACTGGTTAGTCTCTACATGAGGAAACATACTGGGACTGGTTAGTCTCTACATGAGGAAACATACTGGGACTGGTTAGTCTCTACATGAGGAAACTTACTGGGACTGGTTAGTCTCTACATAAAGAAACATGCTGGGACTGGTTAGTCTTTACATGAGGAAACATACTGGGACTGGTTAGTCTCTACATGAGGAAACATACTGGGACTGGTTAGTCTCTACATGAGGAAACATACTGGGACTGGTTAGTCTCTACATGAGGAAACATGCTGGGACTGGTTAGTCTCTACATAAGGAAACATACTGGGACTGGTTAGTCTCTACATGAGGAAACATACTGGGACTGGTTAGTCTCTACATGAGGAAACATACTGGGACTGGTTAGTCTCTACATGAGGAAACATACTGGGACTGGTTAGTCTCTACATGAGGAAACATACTGGGACTGGTTAGTCTCTACATGAGGAAACATACTGGGACTGGTTAGTCTCTACATGAGGAAACATACTGGGACTGGTTAGTCTCTACATGAGGAAACATACTGGGACTGGTTAGTCTCTACATGAGGAAACATACTGGGACTGGTTAGTCTCTACATGAGGAAACATGCTGGGACTGGTTAGTCTCTACATGAGGAAACATGCTGGGACTGGTTAGTCTCTACATGAGGAAACATACTGGGACTGGTTAGTCTCTACATGAGGAAACATACTGGGACTGGTTAGTCTCTACATGAGGAAACATACTGGGACTGGTTAGTCTCTACATGAGGAAACATACTGGGACTGGTTAGTCTCTACATGAGGAAACATACTGGGACTGGTTAGTCTCTACATGAGGAAACATACTGGGACTGGTTAGTCTCTACATGAGGAAACATACTGGGACTGGTTAGTCTCTACATGAGGAAACATGCTAGGACTGGTTAGTCTCTACATGAGGAAACATACTGGGACTGGTTAGTCTCTACATGAGGAAACATACTGGGACTGGTTAGTCTCTACATAAGGAAACATGCTGGGACTGGTTAGTCTCTACATGAGGAAACATACTGGGACTGGTTAGTCTCTACATGAGGAAACATACTGGGACTGGTTAGTCTCTACATGAGGAAACATGCTGGGACTGGTTAGTCTCTACATGAGGAAACATGCTGGGACTGGGACTGGTTAGTCTCTACATAAAGAAACATGCTGGGACTGGTTAGTCTCTACATGAGGAAACATACTGGGACTGGTTAGTCTCTACATGAGGAAACATGCTGGGACTGGTTAGTCTCGGAAACATGCTGGGACTGGTTAGTCTCTACATGAGGAAACATACTGGGACTGGTTAGTCTCTACATGAGGAAACATGCTGGGACTGGTTAGTCTCGGAAACATGCTGGGACTGGTTAGTCTCTACATGAGGAAACATACTGGGACTGGTTAGTTTCTACATAAAGAAACATACTGGGACTGGTTAGTCTCTACATGAGGAAACATACTGGGACTGGTTAGTCTCTACATGAGGAAACATACTGGGACTGGTTAGTCTCTACATGAGGAAACTTACTGGGACTGGTTAGTCTCTACATGAGGAAACATACTGGGACTGGTTAGTCTCTACATGAGGAAACATACTGGGACTGGTTAGTCTCTACATAAAGAAACATGCTGGGACTGGTTAGTCTCTACATGAGGAAACATACTGGGACTGGTTAGTCTCTACATGAGGAAACATACTGGGACTGGTTAGTCTCTACATGAGGAAACATGCTGGGACTGGTTAGTCTCTACATGAGGAAACATACTGGGACTGGTTAGTCTCTACATGAGGAAACATACTGGGACTGGTTAGTCTCTACATGAGGAAATATACTGGGACTGGTTAGTCTCTACATGAGGAAACATACTGGGACTGGTTAGTCTCTACATGAGGAAACATACTGGGACTGGTTAGTCTCTACATGAGGAAACATGCTGGGACTGGTTAGTCTCTACATGAGGAAACATACTGGGACTGGTTAGTCTCTACATGAGGAAACATACTGGGACTGGTTAGTCTCTACATGAGGAAACATACTGGGACTGGTTAGTCTCTACATGAGGAAACATGCTGGGACTGGTTAGTCTCTACATGAGGAAACATGCTGGGACTGGGACTGGTTAGTCTCTACATAAAGAAACATGCTGGGACTGGTTAGTCTCTACATGAGGAAACATACTGGGACTGGTTAGTCTCTACATGAGGAAACATACTGGGACTGGTTAGTCTCTACATGAGGAAACTTACTGGGACTGGTTAGTCTCTACATAAAGAAACATGCTGGGACTGGTTAGTCTTTACATGAGGAAACATACTGGGACTGGTTAGTCTCTTCATGAGGAAACATCCTGGGACTGGTTAGTCTGTACATGATGATCATGCCCCTAGTCAGCCATCCCTCTCTCTCTCTCCTTGCTGTGCTTAGAGCTCCCTTCAACACTTACTGCTGAATATCTGATAGTGGATGTAGCCGGAATATTGTCCTGGATTCACAGTTCATCACAGCGAGAGAGAGAGAGAGTGAGAGTGAGAGTCTCTACATAAGAGTGAGAGTCTCTAACCAGTCCCAGCACACACACTCAGCACGCACACACACACACTTTTTCCTCTCCCATGCAGCGTTCCAGAGAGCACTCACTCTGAAAACCGTTTGGAATGCTGACAGCTTGAACCTTCTCAAGATTAAAGCCATACATACACGGGACTGGGCATTAAAACCATTCTCTCTCTCTCTCTCTCTCTCTCTCTCTCTCTCTCTCTCTCTCTCTCTCTCTCTCTCTCTCTCTCTCTCTCTCTCTCTCTCTCTCTCTCTCTCTCTCTCTCTCTCTCTCTCTCTCTCTCTCTCTCTCTCTCTCTCTCTCTCTCTCTCTCTCTCTCTCTCTCTCTCTCTCTCTCTCTCTACACCTCTCCCTCAGTCTTATCTCTGTCTGTCTGTCTATCTGTCTCTGTCTGTCTGCCTGCCTGCCTGTTTCTCTCTCTCTCTCGCTTGCTCGCTCCCTCTCTCTCCCTCAGTCATATCTCTGTCTGTCTATCTGTCTCTGTTTGTCTGTCTCTGTCTGTCTGTCTGTCTGTCTGTCTGTCTGTCTGTCTATCTGCCTCTCTGTCTCTCTCTGTCTCTGTCTGTCTATCTGTCTCTGTTTGTCTGTCTGTCTGCCTGCCTGCCTGTCTCTCTCTCTCTCTCTCTCTCTCTCTCTCGCTTGCTCGCTCCCTCTCTCTCTCTCGCTTGCTCGCTCCCTCTCTCTCCCTCAGTCTTATCTCTGTCTGTCTATCTGTCTCTGTTTGTCTATCTGTCTCTGTTTGTCTGTCTGTCTGTCTGTCTGTCTGTCTGTCTGTCTGTCTGTCTGTCTGTCTGTCTGTCTGTCTGTCTGTCTGTCTGTCTGTCTGTCTGTCTGTCTGTCTGTCTGTCTGTCTGTCTGTCTGTCTGTCTGTCTGTCTGTCTGTCTGTCTGTCTGTCTGTCTGTCTGTCTGTCTGTCTGTCTGTCTGCTCTCGTCTGTCTCGTCTGCTCTCGTCTGCTCTGCTCTGCTCTGCTCTCTCTCTCTCTCTCTCTCTCTCTCTCTCTCTCTCTCTCTCTCTCTCTCTCTCTCTCTCTCTCTCTCTCTCTCTCTCTCTCTCTCTCTCTCTCTCTCTCTCTCTCTCTCTCTCTCTCTCTCTCTCTCTCTCTCTCTCTCTCTCTCTCTCTCTCTCTCTCTCTCTCTCTCTCTCTCTCTCTCTCTCTCTCTCTCTCTCTCTCTCTCTCTCGTTGTGATGAACTGTGAATCCAGGACAATCTTCCGGCTACATCCACTATCAGATATTCAGCAGTAAGTGTTGAAGGGAGCTCTAAGCACAGCAAGGAGAGAGAGAGAGGGATGGCTGACTAGGGGCATGATCATCATGTGGATAATGCAATGGTGCAACGTGGCAAAGCCTCACTTTCAACACCAGTTGACCACGTCACGATTTAGCCCTCCTAGCAACCCTCGTAGGAGAAGTTCATCTCTGTCTAGTATTCTCCCGTTCACAGCTGTTAAAGGAGAAGTTCACCTCTGTCTAGTATTCTCCCTTTCACAGCTGTTAAAGGAGAAGTTCACCTCTGTCTAGTATTCTCCCTTTCACAGCTGTTAAAGGAGAAGTTCACCTCTGTCTAGTATTCTCCCATTCTCATCTGTTAAAGGAGAGGTTCACCTGTGTCTATTATTCTCCCATTCTCATCTGTTAAAGGAGAAGAAGTTCACCTGTGTCTAGTATTCTCCCTTTCACAGCTGTTAAAGGAGAAGTTCACCTAGGTTGGTCTGCTGTATTTCACAGGCTATGGGTCTTCAGGATACACATTGCAGAGGTGCACTAAAGATCATATGTAGTGAGACAAGGAAGAGCAATACAAGCTTTGGTTGTACACACACACGCCTATACACTGACGAGGGGACCCCACTGTGGTGTGTGTGTGTGTCAGGGTAGATCCTTAGATCCCCGACAGAGGGAAGGAGAGGAGCTTGGGAAGCTTCCCTTTCCTCCTTTTGTACCGAACAAAACGTAGGCCTCAAGCTGTGCATCACCCTTCATCAGGGTTTGTAGGAGAGAGGGAGGGGTAGAGAGAGAGGGAAAGAGAGAGATAGAGAGAGAGATAATTGCAGTACAACTTGGGCCTCAAGCTGTGTAACACCCTCCAGATCGATTCAAATGTGTCCCTCCCTCCTTTGATAGAAAATATAGCAAGAAAGACATCACAAGTCAACCGTAGCCCCAGCAACTCACACAACAGCAACAGAGTGATGAGCATCCCCCCCAGACCTACAAGACTCCCCCAGACCTACAAGACTCCCCCAGACCTACAAGACTCCCCCAGACCTACAAGACTCCCCCAGACCTACAAGACTCCCCAGACCTACAAGACTCCCCCAGACCTACAAGACTCCCCCAGACCTACAAGACTCCCCCAGACCTACAAGACTCCCCCCTAGACCTACAAGACTCCCCCAGACCTACAAGACTCCCCCAGACCTACAAGACTCCCCCAGACCTACAAGACTCCCCCAGACCTACAAGACTCCCCCAGACCTACAAGACTCCCCCATACCTGCAAGACTCCCCCAGACCTGCAAGACTCCCCCAGACCTGCAAGACTCCCCCAGACTTTCAAGACTTCCCCCCAGACCTACAAGACTCCCCCCAGACCTACAAGACTCCCCCCCAGACCTACAAGACTCCCCCAGACCTGCAAGACTCCCCCAGACCTGCAAGACCCCCCCCAGACCTGCAAGACCCCCCCCCCAGACCTACAAGACTCCCCCAGACCTGCAAGACTCCCTCCCAGACCTACAAGACTCCCCCAGACCTGCAAGACCCCCCCCAGACCAACAAGACTCCCCCCCAGACCTACAAGACTCCCCCCAGATCTACAAGACTCCCCCAGACCTGCAAGACCCCCCCCCCAGACCAACACGACTCCCCCCCCAGACCTACAAGACTCCCCCCAGACCTACAAGACTCCCCCAGACCTGCAAGACCCCCCCCCCAGACCAACAAGACTCCCCCCCCCAGACCTACAAGACTCCCCCCCCAGACCTACAAGACTCCCCCAGACCTGCAAGACTCCCCCAGACATGTGTGACTCTCCCCCAGACCTACAAGACCCCCCCCCCCCCAGACCTACAAGACTCCCCCCCCCCAGACCTACAAGACTCCCCCCAAGACCTACAAGACTCCCCCAGACATGTGTGACTCTCCCCCAGATCTACAAGACTCCCCCAGATCTACAAGACTCCCCCCCCCAGACCAACAAGACTCTCCCCCAGATCTACAAGACTCCCCCAGACATGTGTGACTCTCTCCCAGACACACTGTACATAGCCAATAATATAACATTTTAAATGTTTACTGTTAATTCCTTATTGTTTATTTCATTTATGAATATTGTTTATTTCACTTGCTTTGCCATGTAAACATATGTTTCCCATGCCAATAAAGACCATTTGAATTGAATTGAGAGAGAGAGAATTAGAGGTACAACATAGGCCTTAAACTGTGCAATATCCATCACGGTGTGTAGGGAGGGATAAAGAGAGAGAGAGAGAGAGAGAGAGAGCGAGTGTGAAAGAGATACAGAGAGAGTAGTGAGAAAGAATGAGAGCGAGAGAGAATAAAAGAGAGATAAGGAGAAAGAGAGGAGAGAGAGAGAGAGAGAGAGAGAGAGAGAGAGAGAGAGAGAGAGAGAGAGAGAGAGAGACAGAGAGAGAGACAGAGAGAGGCTAGTGATAAAGAGCAGTGAGGTACTGTAAGGGCATCACTATGGTTGTGAATATGAGGAGCGCATCAAACACACTGTAATAACTGTCCCTAATTAAAACCAGGGGGAATAGGGAAGTTATTAGCTACCATAAGACACTTTGTAGAGTGTTTCTGTGTCTTTGAGTGTGGGTGTCTGTGTGTGCGTGCATGCTACAGAATGCTAAGAGCACTACATTTCCCACAAAACACCATACTGTTATTAATATGTAAGATTGAGAGAGAGATGTCTTCCTTTGTCCTATCTCTTCTAAAACCACTCATGAATGCATTATTATAAATCTGTTTTAAACCAATGGCTTCTCTCCTCTCCACTCCCACCAAACTGCACAGAGAAACACAACAGCCATATTTCACAACAAAAAAATAGAGATTTTACTAAAGGCAGTTCAATTCAGTTCAATAAAGAGCCAGGTCTTTTAGTGAGTTACAATCCTATTATCTAATTTCCATCCATTTGTCCTGTAAACAGACTGGGTGTTACTGGGGCTGAGGAGTCTGTTGAGTATTCTCCCATTCACAGCTGTTAAAGGAGAGGTTCACCTGTGTCTAGTATTCTCCCATTCACAGCTGTTAAAGGAGAAGTTCACCTGTGTCTAGTATTCTCCCATTCACAGCTGTTAAAGGAGAAGTTCACCTGTGTCTCGTATTCTCCCATTCACAGCTGTTAAAGGAGAAGTTCACCTGTGTCTAGTACTCTCCCATTCACAGCTGTTAAAGGAGAAGTTCACCTGTGTCTCGTATTCTCCCATTCACAGCTGTTAAAGTAGAAGTTCACCTGTGTCTAGTATTCTCCCATTCACAGCTGTTAAAGGAGAAGTTCACCTGTGTCTAGTATTCTCCCATTCACAGCTGTTAAAGGAGAAGTTCACCCAAAAACATTTCTGGGCCCTTTATAACACTTGCCTGGTTTACAGACAGTGACTGGTGGTGCCTTCCTCTACCAACAGGCTCCTCCCAGTAAGGACAGTGACTGGTGGTGCCTACCTCTACCAACAGGCTCCTCCCAGTAAGGACAGTGACTGGTGGTGCCTTCCTCTACCAACAGGCTCCTCCCAGTAAGGACAGTGACTGGTGGTGCCTTCCTCTACCAACAGGCTCCTCCCAGTAAGGACAGTGACTGGTGGTGCCTACCTCTACCAACAGGCTCCTCCCAGTAAGCACAGTGACTGGTGGTGCCTTCCTCTACCAACAGGCTCCTCCCAGTAAAGACAGTGACTGGTGGTGCCTTCCTCTACCAACAGGCTCCTCCCAGTAAGGACAGTGACTGGTGGTGCCTACCTCTACCAACAGGCTCCTCCCAGTAAGGACAGTGACTGGTGGTGCCTTCCTCTACCAACAGGCTCCTCCCAGTAAGGACAGTGACTGGTGGTGCCTTCCTCTACCAACAGGCTCCTCCCAGTAAGGACAGTGACTGGTGGTGCCTTTACCAACAGGCTCCTCCCAGAACACACAGTGACTGGTGGTGCCTTCCTCTACCAACAGGCAGTGAACGTCTGGGCTGTCGAGAATGAGACCAACTTATTCCTATAATGGAGGAGGTAGAACATCAGACTGAAGATGCAGCAGAAGGTGGCGTGTATGTAACTAAACACTCTCATGTCTTGTGTCTCATCAATCGTGGAGGCTTTCAACAGAATGCCCAGGATCAACTGGAAACGATGTGCCACACCTGACGGTCCAAATGGGAAGCTCTCTGAAGAGTGTTTTGGCTAATGTTCCTCACAGGATGTTTCTATTACTCTCTAAATGAAAATAAATAGTCTACCTAGAGACAGCCTTCCAACTGAGTTTTCCAGAATCCTGACAACACCCCATAATGCAACTGGCTACTGTAGTCTCCCCTTGAAGTTTGTCTGACGATGACATGCTGGCTAGGTAAACAGTGGCGAGAACGAATGGATGTGTGCCATTAAAAATAGAATGTATGGGACATGCACTTCACAATCTGGGTCTACATAAACAATAATTTATATTACCCAACATTTTAAGATGTATAAACTTAATAATGGTTATAGAGAAGAACATGTTGTTTGTAATCGCCAGTCTAGCTTTTCTACCAATAATCTCCTACCTACAGTAGCCTGTAAAGCCATTCACCGGAGGAAGATAAGACAGCCTCAGACTTGACCACTCATACCCTTTCAACAGTCAGTTGGCTACACCGTATTCAAGTATACAATACCAAGCAAGCCATTCAGTTAGAATTTTGGGCAAGTAACCGAAAGGTTGCTGGTTCGAATCCCTGAGCAGACAAGGTGACTGTCTTACAAGGCACTTATCCCTAACTGTTCTTCAGTGGCTCTGGATGAGAGCGTCTGCTAAATGACCTACATGTGTTATTTCATCATCAACACAGCTTATTAATGAATATGCTTACTGATCCCTGAGCCTGTTATACTTTATGTTGTATAGGCCTTGGCCTATTTATTTTCTTGACTGTTATACAGTGCATTCGGAAAGTATTCAGACCCCTTGACCTTTTCCCCAAAAATTTTACTTGGCAGCCTTACTCTAAAATGTATTAAATCTTTTTTTTTCCTACACACAATAATACCCTGTAATGACAAAACCAAAACAGGTTTATAGCAAATGTATTCAAAATTTAAAAAACAGAAATACCTTGTTTACATAAGTATTCAGACCATTTGCTATTAGACTCGAAACTGAGTTTCCATTGATCATCCTTGAGATGTTTCTACAACTTGATTGGAGTCCACCTGTGGCAAATTAAATTGATGGACTTGATTTGGAAAGGAACACACCTGTCTATATAAGGTCCCACAGTTGACAGTGAATGTCAGAGCAAAAACCAAACCATGAGGTCGAAGGAATTGTCCGTAGAGCTCTGAGACAGGATTGTGTCTAGGCAGGGTATCAAAAAATGTCTGCAGCATTGAAGGTCCCCAAGAACATGGTGGCCTCCATCATTCTTAAATGGAAGAAGTTTGGAACCACCAAGAGTCTTCCTAGAGCTGGCTGCCTGGCCAAACTGAGCAATAGGGGGTGGAAGTGCCTTGGTCAGGGAGTTGACCAAGAACCCGATGGTCACTCTGACTGAGCTCCAGAGTTTCTCTGTGGAGATGGGAGAACCTTCCAGAAAGACAACCATCTCTGCAGCATTCCACAATCAGGCCTTTATTGTAGAGTGGCCAGACGGAAGTCACTCCTAAGTAAAAGGCCCATGACAGCCCGCTTGATGTTTGGTCGGATGAATGCCAAGCCTCACGTCTGGAGGAAACCTGGCACCATCCCTACAGTGAAGCATGGTGGTGACAGCATCATGCTTTGTGGATGTTTTTCAGCAGCAGGGACTGGGAGACTAATCAGGATCGACGGAAAGATGAACCAAGCAAAGTACAGAGAGATCCTTGATGAAAACCTGCTCCAGAGCGCTCAGGATCTCAGACTGGGGCAAACATATTCGTTCCGACAGGACAACAACCCTAAGCACACAGCCAAGACAACACAGGAATGGCTTCGGGATAAGTCTCTGAATGTCCTTGAGTGCCCATCCAGGGCCCAGAGTTGAACCTGATCGAACATCTCTGGGGAGACCTGAAAATAGCTGTGCAGCAACGCTCCCCATCCAACCAGACAGGGCTTGAGAGGATCTGCAGAGAAGAATGGGAGAAACTCCCCAAATACAGGTGTGCCAAGATTTTAGCGTCATACCCAAGACGACTCAAGGGTGTAATCGTTGCCAAAAGTGCTTCAACAAAGTACTGAGTTTACTTATGTAAATGTTATATTTCCATTTTATAAAAAAACAGTTTTTGCTTTGTCATTATGGGGTATTGTGTGTAGATTAATGACAAAAAAACAATTGAATCGAATTCTGAATAAGGCTGTAACGTAACAAAATATGGAAAAAGTCGAGGGGTCTGAATACTTTCCGAATGCACTGTATATAACATTGTCATGTATTTATGTTCTGTCTCCGTAGACAGTACAGACTGCTCTCTTATAGGATCAAAATGGAGTGGATACTGAGGGGAGAACATCTAGGTCGAGGCCAACGACATGTACTCCCAGCCTCTTTGGTGGCAGTAATTACATCCAACTACCCTGACCCCAACTTTGAGGAGGTTAATAGCGTCTTATACATCCAACTACCCTGACCCCAACTTTGAGGAGGTTAATAGCGTCTTATACATCCAACTACCCTGACCCCAACTTTGAGGAGGTTAATAGCGTCTTATATGAATAACATTTTCAAAAAATAACATTGTAGTTCATTTAAAAAATATAAACAATTCAATGTTATTAAAAAACACCATTGCTAAGCCATTCACACTGTCACTCAGCATTAGTTACACCAGGGATTTACAAACATGTTCCCGTAGACAACCGTCTTGTGGGTTTTCACTCCGACAGGTGAGCTTGATTAGGTTTGGGTTGACAACCTATATAGCATGGTAGCACTGGATACAACGTTTGAGAACCGTGCATACTCTCTGAATCCTCTCTCCTTCTCTCTCCTCCTCTCTCCTTCTCAAAACACATTCGATCCAATGTGTTTTGAGATGAGGAGAGAGGACGCGAGGAGTTGCAATTGAGATCTTCCCACAGAATCCTACTCACGCCTGAGAGGCAGCCCGGTTCCAAAACTTCACCCGTTGCAAAACATCAAACAAAAGCATTTTTGTTTCGTCAGTTCGTGAGTCCGCCAGATCAGAGGCAGTAGGGATGACCAGGGATGGTCTCTTGATTAGTGAGTGAATTGGACCATTTTCCTGTCCTGCTGAGCATAAAAAATGTAATGATTACTTTTGGGTGTCAGGGAAAATGTATGGAGTAAAAAGTACATTATTTTCTTTAGGAATGTAGTGAAGTAAAAGTAAATGTTGTCAAAAATATAAATAGTAAAGTAAAGTACAGATACCCCCCAAAAACACTTAATTAGTACTTAAAGTATTTTTACTTAAGTACATTACACCACTGGTATTCAGTGGCCACAAAGTGATCACTGGTCACAGTCAACCGCAGCTGGTGAATGACATCAGGCGTCGTATAGACACCATAAGCAGGATGTGGGATTGCCTACAGCCATGCCTGACACAAAGCTCCATCGTGGACAGGAAAAGAGTGGAAATATGTAGCGCATTTGTATCTGACCGGTACAATGCACCTCATTTTGGCCAACCTCCCTCAGATACTCGACCACTAACGTAATTCGCCTAGATTCACTTTACTTCAGGGATTACTAACAGCTAGCCTAGCTAGACTTACTTTACTTCAGAGATTACTAACAGCTAGCCTAGCTAGACTTACTCTACTTCAGAGATTACTAACAGCTAGCCTAGCTAGACTTACTTTACTTCAGAGATTACTAACAGCTAGCCTAGCAAGACTTACTTTACTTCAGAGATTACTAACAGCTAGCCTAGCTAGACTTACTTTACTTCAGAGATTACTAACAGCTAGCCTAGCAAGACTTACTTTACTTCAGAGATTACTAACAGCTAGCCTAGCTAGACTTACTTTACTTCAGAGATTACTAACAGCTAGCCTAGCTAGACTTACTTTACTTCAGAGATTACTAACAGCTAGCCTAGCTAGACTTACTTTACTTCAGAGATTACTAACAGCTAGCCTAGCTAGACTTACTTTACTTCAGAGATTACTAACAGCTAGCCTAGCAAGACTTACTTTACTTCAGAGATTACTAACAGCTAGCCTAGCTAGACTTACTTTACTTCAGAGATTACTAACAGCTAGCCTAGCTAGACTTACTTTACTTCAGAGATTACTAACAGCTAGCCTAGCTCGACTTACTTTACTTCAGAGATTACTAACAGCTAGCCTAGCTAGACTTACTTTACTTCAGAGATTACTAACAGCTAGCCTAGCTAGACTTACTTTACTTCAGAGATTACTAACAGCTAGCCTAGCAAGACTTACTTTACTTCAGAGATTACTAACAGCTAGCCTAGCTAGACTTACTTTACTTCAGAGATTACTAACAGCTAGCCTAGCTAGACTTACTTTACTTCAGAGATTACTAACAGCTAGCCTAGCTAGACTTACTTTACTTCAGAGATTACTAACAGCTAGCCTAGCTAGACTTACTTTACTTCAGAGATTACTAACAGCTAGCCTAGCTAGACTTACTTTACTTCAGAGATTACTAACAGCTAGCCTAGCTAGACTTACTTTACTTCAGAGATTACTAACAGCTAGCCTAGCGAGCTACCATCTGCTTCCTTTCGTTCTGATTTCCTTTCTTGAAGACCAATAGTAAAACCCTCCTTCATCCCGCCTCCTGTAATTATCCATTTTAAATCCACGAAGAAGAGTATCTACCGGATTACATACTATATGGAAGACCTTTGCACACGAAGTAGATCTTAGTTTTTTATACTTTTTACATGAAACAAAACATTTATTTGGCAATTCAATGCAGAGACATCAATTGTTGTTTATGTAACAATAAATACACAATTTTTTTAGGTAATTTTAGGAAATTCAGCAATTTGATATGAAAATACAGAAATCAAAATACTCAAAACAATGGACCTAAAAACTGTCTGGGGTACTGACAAACAGCCAGGCAAGTGTTATAAAGGGCCCAGAAGTGTTTTGGGGTTAACGTCCCCTTTAAGAGCTTTTAAAACCAAAACAGTTTTCTATTGTTTTTCCTCAAGATGCAGGGAAATTGCTTTGTGTGCACCTCGGCTCTTTAAGGTCAACACTCTAGACCTGCTGTGTGTGTGTTTCTGTATTAGTGTGTGTGTGTATACGTGTGCGTATGTATGTGTGTGTGTGTGTGTGTGTGTGTGTGTGTGTGTGTGTGTGTGTGTGCAGGCCCACGGAGGAGGAGAGAAAAAAGCAGTCATTCTCTAAAGCAGCCCAGCGGCCCCCTGGGAAATGGTCTTTATTCAGAGTGTAATAATAACAGTGTCTCTGTGTGTGTGTCTGTGTGTGTGTGTGTGTGTGTGTGTGTGTGTGTGTGTGTGTGTGTGTGTGTGTGTGTGTGTGTGTGTGTGTGTGTGTGTGTGTGTGTGTGTGTGTGTGTGTGTGTGTGCGTGCGTGCGTGCGTGCGTGCGTGCGTGCGTGCGTGCGTGCGTGCGTGCGTGCATGTGCATGTGCGTGTGTGCAGGGTAATACAGATGCATAGCCAGATCGGCATCAGGGCTACGGCCTCTGTGGATTATCTTCAGAGCTGTAATGTCCTCATTTATCAAGAGAATCAAACCAGCAGGGAGAATGTAGTGTAGTCAGGCAACACTGTTCTCTACATTACCCCTGCTTTTAGCTGCTGTACTGAAGACAGGAAACACTGTTCTCTACATTACCCCTGCTTTAAGCTGCTGTACTGAAGACAGGAAACACTGTTCTCTACATTACCCCTGCTTTAAGCTGCTGTACTGAAGACAGGAAACACTGTTCTCTACATTACCCCTGCTTTAAGCTGCTGTACTGTAGTCAGGAAACACTGTTCTCTACATTACCCCTGCTTTAAGCTGCTGTACTGAAGACAGGAAACACTGTTCTCTACATTACCCCTGCTTTAAGCTGCTGTACTGAAGACAGGAAACACTGTTCTCTACATTACCCCTGCTTTAAGCTGCTGTACTGTAGTCAGGAAACACTGTTCTCTACATTACCCCTGCTTTAAGCTGCTGTACTGAAGACAGGAAACACTGTTCTCTACATTACCCCTGCTTTAAGCTGCTGTACTGTAGTCAGGAAACACTGTTCTCTACATTACCCCTGCTTTAAGCTGCTGTACTGTAGTCAGGAAACACTGTTCTCTACATTACCCCTGCTTTAAGCTGCTGTACTGAAGACAGGAAACACTGTTCTCTACATTACCCCTGCTTTAAGCTGCTGTACTGTAGTCAGGAAACACTGTTCTCTACATTACCCCTGCTTTAAGCTGCTGTACTGAAGACAGGAAACACTGTTCTCTACATTACCCCTGCTTTAAGCTGCTGTACTGAAGACAGGAAACATTGTTCTCTACATTACCCCTGCTTTAAGCTGCTGTACTGAAGACAGGAAACACTGTTCTCTACATTACTCCTGCTTTAAATATAGTTCCATAGAGTCCCTGTTTTCCTAGATTCAGATCATTCAAGCGAGAAAAAACAACACCCAAATACGCCAGTTGTGTGAGAAAATCGTCATCATGCAAGTGGTCAGACAAGTGAACATCATGGTCAGTAAAGAAAAGTTTAAGCTTGTATCTCAATTGAAAAAAGCTTCAGTACTTTGCACCTTGATAACCAGCACACTTCTGTATGTTGTAAAAACGTTACATGGTCGCTGCCCATATCATTACATAACGCAGAAAATACACGAGAGTTCAGGGGCCTTGCTTTAACAAAGATAACCGTTTTCACTGTCGTGTCCAAAACGTCTTTCAAGCTGTCAGGCATTCCCTTGGCAGCAAGAGCCTCTCGGTGGATGCTGCAGTGTACCCAAGTGGCAAGTGGTGTAGGGAGCAACTGCTTGCACGCACGCACGTTACCACTCCACTATGTCTCCCTGTCATGGCTTTTGTGCCATCAGTACAGATACCAACACATCCTGACTACCAATGTCCATTTGAAGTCACAAAGCTGTCCAGTACTTTAAAAATATATTCTCCTGTTGTCCTGGTTTCCAGAAGAGGATGTCTTCCTTAATTTACCCCCCATGAACATAACGGACATATAACAGGAGCTGTGCCAAGCCCCCCACGTCTGTTGACTCATCCAGCTGTAATGCATAGAATTCACTGGCTTGTATGCAAAGCATTAATTGTTTCAAAACATCTCCTGCCATGTGACTGATGCGTCGTGAAACAGTGTTGTTTGATGAAGGCATTGTCTGTATAGTTTCTTTGTCCTTTTCCCCCAGCGTTGTCCCAGCCATATCCGCAGCAGCAGTAAGAATTAAGTCCTCCACAATAGCATGGGGCTTGCCTGTCCTAGCCACTCGGTAGCTCACCATATAAGACGCTTCTAGCCCCTTCTTAGTAATGGTATCTGTTGCTTTTATACATGTCTTACTACTCGAAAGTCGTCTTAATTCTCGCTCAAAAAACTCCTGTGGCTTATTTTTGAAATGTGCATGTTTTGTTAATAAATGTCTGTGCCGGAGTGAAGGTTTCATCGAGTTGTGAGATAGTACTTTTACACATTTAACACACTGCGGCTGAGGAAGAGCACTACACCAAATATAAGTGAACCCCAAAACTATTTAGTTCTCATCATTTTTGCGCCTCTTCGATGGTCCAACATCCCTGTCTGTTCGGTGCTTTCCCGGGTAAGGGGGGCAGTAGCTCTTTGGCTGCATCAGATTCACAACTGCCTGTGTCCTTTGCTAGCTGGGCTAACAACAAATGTATAATTGCTGATGCTAGCATTGGATGTGCTCGTGGAAGCAGGACAACTTGTGTCATCGACAGGTGCAGGTGTAGTACTGCTAGCAGTAGCATTACTACCAGTAGAGCTGGTATGTGTCTCTATGGACGAGGGCCTTACTTTTTTTAACCATTAATCCATTTTCGAGCAAACGGAATGAGCAGCAGCTACGTTTGGCTACATACGGACTAGTAGTGGAATTCCCGCGAGAGAGTAATGGTTAATATGATTGGATGTTAATTATTTGACTAGGCTACCTGTATTTGACATTGTGTTGTTATTTTGTTACTTAAAAAGATGTCCTCTCCCGTTTTCCGTTTCAAGACGTCCTCTCCCGTTCTCTGTTTCAAGATGTCCTCTCCCGTTCTCTGTTTCAAGATGTCCTCTCCCTTTCTTTGTTTCAAGACGTCCTCTCCCGTTCTTTGTTTCAAGATGTCCTCTCCCGTTCTCTGTTTTAAGATGTCCTCTCCCGGTCTCTGTTTCAAGATGTCCTCTCCCGTTCTCTGTTTTAAGATGTCCTCTCCTGGTCTCTGTTTCAAGATGTCCTCTCCCGTTCTCTGTTTTAAGATGTCCTCTCCCGGTCTCTGTTTCAAGATGTCCTCTCCCGTTCTCTGTTTTAAGATGTCCTCTCCTGGTCTCTGTTTCAAGATGTCCTCTCCCGTTCTCTGTTTTAAGATGTCCTCTCCCGGTCTCTGTTTCAAGATGTCCTCTCCCGTTCTCTGTTTTAAGATGTCCTCTCCTGGTCTCTGTTTCAAGATGTCCTCTCCCGTTCTCTGTTTTAAGATGTCCTCTCCTGGTCTCTGTTTCAAGATGTCCTCTCCCGTTCTCTGTTTTAAGATGTCCTCTCCCGGTCTCTGTTTCAAGATGTCCTCTCCCGTTCTCTGTTTCAAGATGTCCTCTCCCGTTCTCTGTTTTAAGATGTCCTCTCCCGGTCTCTGTTTCAAGATGTCCTCTCCCGTTCTCTGTTTTAAGATGTCCTCTCCTGGTCTCTGTTTCAAGATGTCCTCTCCCGTTCTCTGTTTTAAGATGTCTTCTCCCGGTCTCTGTTTCAAGATGTCCTCTCCCGTTCTCTGTTTTAAGATGTCCTCTCCCGTTCTCTGTTTTAAGATGTCCTCTCCCGGTCTCTGTTTTAAGATGTCCTCTCCTGGTCTCTGTTTCAAGATGTCCTCTCCCGTTCTCTGTTTTAAGATGTCCTCTCCCGGTCTCTGTTTCAAGATGTCCTCTCCCGTTCTCTGTTTTAAGATGTCCTCTCCTGGTCTCTGTTTTAAGATGTCCTCTCCTGGTCTCTGTTTCAAGATGTCCTCTCCCGTTCTCTGTTTTAAGATGTCCTCTCCTGGTCTCTGTTTCAAGATGTCCTCTCCCGTTCTCTGTTTTAAGATGTCCTCTCCCGTTTTCTGTTTCAAGATGTCCTCTCCCGTTCTCTGTTTCAAGATGTCCTCTCCTGGTCTCTGTTTCAAGATGTCCTCTCCCGTTCTCTGTTTCAAGATGTCCTCTCCTGGTCTCTGTTTCAAGATGTCCTCTCCTGGTCTCTGTTTTAAGATGTCCTCTCCCGTTCTCTGTTTCAAGATGTCCTCTCCCGTTCTCTGTTTTAAGATGTCCTCTCCCGTTCTCTGTTTCAAGATGTCCTCTCCCGTTCTCTGTTTCAAGATGTCCTCTCCTGGTCTCTGTTTCAAGATGTCCTCTCCCGTTCTCTGTTTTAAGATGTCCTCTCCTGGTCTCTGTTTTAAGATGTCCTCTCCTGGTCTCTGTTTTAAGATGTCCTCTCCTGGTCTCTGTTTTAAGATGTCCTCTCCCGTTCTCTGTTTCAAGATGTCCTCTCCCGTTCTCTGTTTTAAGATGTCCTCTCCCTTTCTCTGTTTTAAGATGTCCTCTCCCTTTCTCTGTTTTAAGATGTCCTCTCCCTTTCTCTGTTTTAAGATGTCCTCTCCCGTTCTCTGTTTTAAGATGTCCTCTCCCGTTCTCTGTTTCAAGATGTCCTCTCCTGGTCTCTGTTTCAAGATGTCCTCTCCCGTTCTCTGTTTTAAGATGTCCTCTCCTGGTCTCTGTTTTAAGATGTCCTCTCCTGGTCTCTGTTTTAAGATGTCCTCTCCTGGTCTCTGTTTTAAGATGTCCTCTCCCGTTCTCTGTTTCAAGATGTCCTCTCCCGTTCTCTGTTTTAAGATGTCCTCTCCTGGTCTCTGTTTTAAGATGTCCTCTCCTGGTCTCTGTTTTAAGATGTCCTCTCCTGGTCTCTGTTTTAAGATGTCCTCTCCTGGTCTCTGTTTCAAGATGTCCTCTCCCGTTCTCTGTTTTAAGATGTCCTCTCCTGGTCTCTGTTTCAAGATGTCCTCTCCCTTTCTCTGTTTTAAGATGTCCTCTCCCGTTCTCTGTTTTAAGATGTCCTCTCCCGTTCTCTGTTTCAAGATGTCCTCTCCCGTTCTCTGTTTCAAGATGTCCTCTCCTGGTCTCTGTTTCAAGATGTCCTCTCCCGTTCTCTGTTTTAAGATGTCCTCTCCTGGTCTCTGTTTTAAGATGTCCTCTCCCGTTCTCTGTTTCAAGATGTCCTCTCCCGTTCTCTGTTTTAAGATGTCCTCTCCCTTTCTCTGTTTTAAGATGTCCTCTCCTGGTCTCTGTTTTAAGATGTCCTCTCCCTTTCTCTGTTTTAAGATGTCCTCTCCCTTTCTCTGTTTTAAGATGTCCTCTCCTGCTCTCTGTTTTAAGATGTCCTCTCCTGGTCTCTGTTTTAAGATGTCCTCTCCCGTTCTCTGTTTCAAGATGTCCTCTCCCGTTCTCTGTTTTAAGATGTCCTCTCCCTTTCTCTGTTTTAAGATGTCCTCTCCCGTTCTCTGTTTTAAGATGTCCTCTCCCTTTCTCTGTTTTAAGATGTCCTCTCCCGTTCTCTGTTTTAAGATGTCCTCTCCCGTTCTCTGTTTTAAGATGTCCTCTCCCGTTCTCTGTTTTAAGATGTCCTCTCCTGGTCTCTGTTTTAAGATGTCCTCTCCCTTTCTCTGTTTTAAGATGTCCTCTCCCTTTCTCTGTTTTAAGATGTCCTCTCCCGTTCTCTGCCAACTGAACATAACCCTGAGTAGCAGAACTCAAAACAGAGTTCTTGATCCAATAATTTGATGATGATCTGATTATTCCCTACTGCAGTACTATCAATCAAATCCAACAATAAATCACTCCAAACCATTTAAATACGGGCCGTGGAAAAGTTTAATGTCATTTTATTAGAATATGATTTATGAATCCAACAAAGAAGGATTACTAAATTGATGTAAATTACCCTTCAGGATCACAGGGGTGACATGCTGCTTGACGATCACAGATGACGATGACATTAACTCTGCTACTCTGCTCTCTCACAACCATCAAGACCTTCAATGAAGTGAAATCTGATAATCACTTAACACTAATCATTTGAGGGAGACGTCAAATCAAATCAAGTTTATTTTATATAGCCCTTCGTACATCAGTTAATATCTCGAAGTGCTGTACAGACACCCAGCCTAAAACCCCAAACAGCAAGCAATGCAGGTGTAGAAGCACGGTGGCTAGGAAAAACTCCCTAGAAAGGCGTCAGCAATTAGATCCAGTCAGAATGCTCAACAGTTGACCCTGTGAAGGATTATGTAGACTGTGGGGTTCTGTGAAGGGTTAAGTGAGTGGTTGATGTAGACTGTGGGGTTCTGTGAATGGTTAAGTGAGTGGTGATGTAGACTGTAGGCGACTTTGAAGGACTAAGTGAGTGGTGATGTAGACTGTGGGGTTCTGTTAAGTTGTGATGTAGACTGTGGGGTTCTGTGAAAGGTTTAGGTGTGATGTAGACTGTGGGGTTATGTGAAGGGTTAAGGGAGTGGTTATTTAGACTGTGGGGTTCTGTGAAGGGTTAAGTGAGTGGTGATGTAGACTGTGGGGTTCTGTGAAGGGTTAAGTGAGTGGTGATGTAGACTGTGGGGTGCTGTGAAGGGTTAAGTGAGTGGTGATGTAGACTGTGGGGTTCTGTGAAGGGTTAAGTGAGTGGTGATGTAGACTGTGGGGTGCTGTGAAGGATTAAGTGAGTGGTGATGTAGACTGTGGGGTCCTGTGAAGGGTTAAGTGAGTGATGATGTAGACTGTGGGGTTCTGTGAAGGGTTAAGTGAGTGATGATGTAGACTGTTGGGTTCTGTGAAGGGTTAAGTGAGTGATGATGTAGACTGTGGGGTCCTGTGAAGGGTTAAGTGTACAATCCATGTGGTTTATTTCATAAAGCTCAGTGATGTGTAGTATGTCTCAGCATACATGTGAGTATCAGTCAATGGGTGTGTGTGGTGTTATCAACCATTTAGCAGCCGGTGACCCGCAGCCTACAGGCTATGATGTAGTGTATGAGCCCAGCACGTTCATTCACAGGTCAGAGGTTAACACACCACATCAGCACGGGGCATCCATCACAACCTCCATAGATTTTGTGTACAGAGAGGTGGG